>NC_089164.1:2420375-2462325 GCF_009819655.1 Sylvia atricapilla
TAAAAAAAAAGCCAGGGAACAGCTGGAACAGCTGGAAAACAGGGGAAAAAGCTGGAAAAAAAGACAGGAACAGCCCGAACAATCAGGAAACAGACTGAAAAAAAAAAAAAAGCCAGGAAACAGCTGGGAAACGGCTGGAAACAGCTGGAAAAACGCTGGAAAAAAACAGCTGGAAAAAAGCGAGCCTCCTCATGCCAGGGCAGGCTCCATCCCAGGCTGGGCGTCTCTGCCGGGAGCCCAGCGCAGGGAGAACTCAGCCCCGAGGTTCTGTCCCTGCAGCAGCTCCCAAAATCCTCCCGCAGCTCCTCCAGAGCCCTGGGCTGCGCTTCCCGGCGCCGGCACAGCGAGGCGCTCACCCCCCAGGAATTCCAGGCAGGAATTCCGAGCTGTGCTTGAGAATGGATTCCTGGATTCCTCAAATTCCCAGATCCCAACCCATCACAAACGGAAATCTCTGCCTTTCCTGCTCGTCCTAAAGGCTCTGGAAGGTGTTTGGATGTTCAATACATTCCTAAAAACAGTTCCCTCAAAAAATATATCTGTGATTTGCTCAAAACTCCCTGTGCTGGGTCCCTCACCCGGCTCTCGCTCACGTCCCTAAAATTAACCCACAGGGAATTTGTTAAAACAACAGTTTTTTTTTCCTTGCTCCTTTCAGACAGGATAAAAAAGCACCAAACTGGAGTTTCCACCATAAATAAATTCCCAAAGGCTGCTCCAGCACTGTGCCTGGAATGGGGTGAAGAGCGCAGGGAAAACCAAATCATGAGGCTCCCAGAGCTCTCCTGGATCCAGGACAGGGAATTCTCAGTCCCTGCTCTCAGTCTTACACAGCTCATCAAACACCTCAGAAAATTCCTTTTTTGGGGGGTTTTTAAGGCCATCTCAAAGATTTGGAAAAAGAGATTTCCACGCTCTGAGAACAATTCCAGCGGAATACAACTCAATAATCCCATGGAGAAAAGGAAAATAAAACCCAAACCAGGTGGTCCTACCATGGCAAAGCCAAACATCTGCCTTCTTCAGGGCTGGGCCATCGTTGGTGCCGTCCCCTGTCACAGCCACCACCTGCCTCTGGTCACCCACGGTGCTGTCGATGATTCCTGCCACGGAACAAAAAACGAGGAATTCAGCCCCAAGGGAGGCTCCCAGCGTGGATCAGGCTGGGAAAACCGCAGGGATGAGCCCCCGGGGAGGGCAGCGCCCACCTTTCACCAAGGGTGTTTGTCTGTCGGAGGAACGCGCCAGCACCGCAGCTTGGGCCAGATTGTCCAGTGCGCCTGTTCCACAGCGGGGACAGGGACAAGGGAAGAGGAAGGGAATTCCTCCCAGGGATCTTCTGTCCCACCCCCAGAGCAAATCCCAACCGGACAGGAAAATGGATTCGCTCCAAACGCTGCTGAGCATCCCAGCAGCTTCCTTATCCCGGGGAAAGGAAAAGCAGCAGGATGGGAAATCCAGAAGGATTTGGGAAACCTGGCAGGATTTGGGAAGGAGAATTTGGAAAACCCATCAGGATTTAGGAAACCTGGCAGGATTGGGAAACCCATTAGAATTTGGGAAACCCAGCAGGATTGGGAAGGAGGATTTGGGAAACCCAGAAGGATTTGGGAAACTCAGCAGGACGTGGAAAACCCATCAGGGTTTGGAAAACCCTGCAGAGTTTGGGAAACCCAGGAGGATTTGGAAAACCCAGCAGGATTTGGGAAACCCACCAGCATTCAGAAAACCCATCAGGATTTGGGAAACTCAGTAGGATTGGGAAATCCAGCAGGACTTGGAAAACCCATCAGAGTTTGGGAAACCCATCAGGATCCAGAAAAGCTATCAGGATTCAGAAAACCCAGCACAACTTGGAAAACTCATCAGGATTTGGGAAATCCACCAGGACTCAGAAAACCCATCAGGATTTGGGAAATCCAGTAGGATTCAGAAAACCCATCAGGACTCAGAAAACTGATCAGGATTCAGAAAACCCATCAGGATTTGGGAAACCCATCAGGATTTGGGAAACCATCAGGATTTGGGAAAGCCACAGGACTCAGAAAACCCATCAGGATTTGGGAAAGCCACCAGGGTTGGGAAAGCCATCAGGGTTTGGGAAAGCCATCAGGGTTTGGGAAAGCCATCAGGATTTGGGAAGCCATCAGGGTTTGGGAAAGCCATCAGGACTCAGAAAACCCATCAGGGTTGGGAAAGCCACCAGGGTTTGGGAAAGCCATCAGGATTTGGGAAAGCACCAGGGTTTGGGAAAGCCACCAGGTTTGGGAAAGCCACCAGGGTTTGGGAAAGCCACCAGGGTTTGGGAAAGCCATCAGGACTCAGAAAACCCATCAGGGTTTGGGAAAGCCACCAGGGTTTGGGAAAGCCATCAGGATTTGGGAAAGCCACCAGGGTTTGGGAAAGCCTCAGGATTTGGGAAAGCCACCAGGGTTTGGGAAAGCCATCAGGACTCAGAAAACCATCAGGGTTTGGGAAAGCCATCAGGATTTGGGAAAGCCACCAGGGTTTGGGAAAGCCACCAGGGTTTGGGAAAGCCATCAGGGTTTGGTGCTCTGTGCTGCTGGCACCGCCTCCCTCCCCGGCGCAGGGCAGAGCTCTCCCACCTCCCTTCTCGTTGCGGATGAGGCGGTTTGAACTCCTTCCCCTCCAGGCACAGGAAGTCCTCCCCGGGCAGCAGGATGCCACACTTGGTGGCGATGGCACGGGCGGTGTTGATGTTGTCCCCTGTCACCATGCGGACGGTGATGCCCGCGCGCTGGCACTTCAGGATGGCATCGGGCACCTGGGGACAGGGACAGGGTTGGCACTGGGAATGCCGGGAGGGAGGCAGCTCCTCGTCCTAGAAGGATCTGGAAAAGGTTTTGGAAGGGTGAGGGAGCTGCAGCTGCCACCACAAGGGGAAGGGACCTCAGTGCCACCTCGCTGCCACCTCGCTGCCACCTCACTGCCACCTCACTGCCACCTCCCTGGGTGCCAAGGCACGGCCAGGCCATCCATAAAAACAGGGATTTCATCCTCTCCCAGCCCACTAATGGGTTTATCCAGCAGGGAGCACTGAGGGAACAGAGGATAGCAGAGTGAGGAATGAGCAAATCGAATCAGGAGCCTCCAGAGCCGCTGCGGCCGGGGGATCCGTAATGCAATTCCCACATTGCCAGATCCCTGAACATCTCATCAGGGACCAGGGCAGCTCCAGAGCAGAGTCAGAGGCAGGAACGAGGGGATTATGCATTAGCTCAGAGGGGAAAAAACCAGAGCCCAGGGACTCTTCCTGGCTGCTTTCCATCCACCTTTGGTGCAGCCCGGAGCAGCACAGACCCTGAAGATTGGGAATTTGGGGTGGGAACGTGTGGGCTCGTATTTTCTGAGCCTGAGAATCGCTGAGCTCTTCCCAAGGGAAACTTTTCAACAGTTTTTCTTTTTCCCAAAACAACCTTGTGTAAACAGTTTTCCTTTCCCAGAATGACAGGTGTTATTTCCTATTTCTGTTACTGAGCCAGTGGGAGAGGTGTCAGCCCCACGGACCCATGACGTGCCTTTTTAATGCAGCAGGTTGAATTAAAAATTCAAAATTACTGAATTCATTCACTAAAAGGGCTGAATGAATTGTAAATAAAACCTTCTGCTTTCTCCTGCCTCCTGACTGGAGCCTTTATTTCGTGTCCCACTGCCACAGGAGCACGCTGCCATGGAGTTGTTTTCTCCAAAAAAAAACAGGAGAGAAATTCCCGCAGCGGGGAGCTGTGGGGGGCACATCAGTGCTGGGATTCCTGAGGGGATCAGCAGGAAAAGGGAACAGCAGAGGGCAGGGAGGATTTGGCACCTCTGGCCGGACGGGATCCTCGATGCCCACCACGGCGATGCAGGTCAGGTCAGACAGGATCTCGTTCTCGCTGTCCCAGTCGGGCTCAGCGCCCGCAGGGAAGTCCCTGAACGCCAGGCAGATGGTCCTGAGGCCGTGGCAGGCCATGGGCTCGATCACCTTCTTCACCATCTCGTCCCTGTCCTTCACCTTGAACAGCCGCGGCTCGCCGTTCTTGTCCAGGATCTTGGTGCACCTGGGGCAGTGGCACAGTGCTGTCACCTCCTCTGAAAAAAGGGGCTGGCCCCTTTTTCACAGCTCTCTACAGCTTCCCCAAACCCGCCCAAAAAACAGTCAGCACACGTTCCTGTCACCCCCTCTGCAAAAAAAGGGGTTGTCTCCTTTTTCACAGCTCCCTCTGGATTACCCATATCCACCCAAAAAAAAAATGCTCAACACATTCCTGACACCCCCATCCACAAATGGGGCACATCCCCTTCCACAACTCCCTCCAACCTTCCCAAACCCACCCCAAAACCACTCAGCACATTCCTGACACCCCATCCACAAAAAAGGGGCATTCCCGTCCCACAGCTCCCTCCAACTTTCCCAAAACCACCCAAAAAACCACTCAGCACATTCCTGTCACCCCATTTGGACATCCCCTTCCCCACAACCCCCTCCAACCTTCCCAAACCCACCCCAAAACCAGTCAGCACATTCCTGTCACCCCACCCACAAAAGGGGCACAGCCCCCTCCACAACTCCCTCCAACCTTCCCAAATCTACCCCAAAACAACTCAGCACATTCCTGACACCCCATCCACAAAAAAGGGGGCATTCCTGTCCCACAGCTCCCTCCAACCTTCCCAAATCTACCCAAAACCACTCCCCACAATCCCGCCACCCCATCCGGACACCCCCTTCCCCACAACCCCCTCCAGCTTCCCCAAACCCACCCCAAAACCCCCACCCACCCTCCCCCTCTCCCCGTGGGGTGACCAGACCCCTTCAATCCTGCAGGACGAGGAGGAGGAGGTGGATTTACTTGCGCAGGATGATCTCGGAGGCGCCCTTGCTGTACATGCGGAAGCCGCCGCCGCCGTTCCTCAGCACGGTGCTCATGGATTTGCGCACGGAGTTGAAGGTGTACACCTTGTAGAGCTTCTCCTCGGGCACCTCGTTGCGCACGGCCTGGTAATCCTGCTTCAGGTCCAGCACGAAGCCCAGCAGGGCACACTCGGTTTTGTTGCCCACCTGCCTGGGCAGCCCTCCTTCCTTCTCGGGTGGCTGGAAAAACAGGATGGAGTTGGGAGTTAAACCCCCCTCAGGTCAAACCCAGGAGCTCCCAGAAATGTGAGGATGTCAAGGGGTGCAATTCATGACCAAAGGCATGGATTCTACTCCCCACCTGCTGAGGAGGTGTGTTGGGAAAGGTGAGGCAGGAAAAGCCTACCTAAATATGACTGACCTGGAAAACCAGGATGGAGTTGGGAGTTAAACCCCCTTGGGTCAAACCCAGGAGCTCCCGGAAAAGTGAGGATGTCCTGGGCTGCAATTCATGACCAAAGGCATGGATTCTACTCCCCACCTGCTGAAGAGGTGTGTTGGGAACAGTGAGGCAGGAAAAGCCTACCTAAATATGACTGACCTGGAAAAACAGGATGGAGTTGGGAGTTAAACCCCCCTTGGGTCAAACCCAGGAGCTCCCAGAAATGTGAGGATGTCCTGGGCTGCAATTCATGACCAAAGGCATGGATTCTACTCCCCACCTGCTGAGGAGGTGTGTTGGGAAAGGTGAGGCAGGAAAAGCCTACCTAAATATGACTGACCTGGAAAAACAGGATGGAGTTGGGAGTTAAACCCTCTTTGGGTCAAACCCAGGAGCTCCCGGAAATGTGAGGATGTCCTGGGCTGCAATTTGTGACCAAAGGCATGGATTCTACTCCCCACCTGCTGAAGAGGTGTGTTGGGAAAGGTGAGGCAGGAAAAGCCTACCTAAATATGACTGACCTGGCAAGACATACTGAAAAGATAAAAGCTGTGAGATAGAAATGAAATCTGGTTTTGAGGTGTTGGCATGGCGGGCAGGGGGACAGCCATCAGCTGGGGATGGGTTGGGTGACAGCAAACAAAGGGGCTCCAGGGAGTAGCCCCTAAAGATATCTGGGAAAAGGTAGATAAGAAAAGCATCTTTAGAGTTTAGAATACAGAAAGATGTGGGAATAGAGCAGTTCTCATAGGCTGTGTGCACAGTCTGTAGGTTTTGTATCTCGCGCTGGTTGGTTGCTGTAAATCAGAATATTAACACAAAAGGAGATATAATGGATTGTAACAAGGACCTCTCTTACTCTTACTTCACCCCTTCGCTTTTCTCTCTCACCCTGCTCTCACCTTAGCTCTTATAAACCCTAAAACTACTGAATTTTGTATCTTCTACTGCGCTAAACTACTGTTTTCACACCCTGGTGGTTTGTAATTCCTTTCTCTATATCAGAAACCTCTCCCGTGGACTAAAATCAAACCCGGTGTTTTCCTGGGCTCTGTGCCAAGGTCTCTGAGCCCCCTGAACCAGCTCCACATCCCTGTGCAGGGCTCAAATTCCCTTCCTCGGGTCCCAGGTCATCCAAGGGGATGTCCTGGACCCCAACAAGTTCTTACCAGCTGAGGCTGGTGGCTGTAGATACACCCTGTTACCCACCGCCCTTGATTTAACCTTGAATAAATTAATAAAATTTATTAAATTTAATAATTTAATAAAACCACGTTTCTCTCAGCGTCTCAGGCTTGCAGTTCCCTCTCCCTGCTGTCCATGGATGTTTTTACAGAGGTGTTTCTCTTTATCTCATAACTCTGGGCAGGATGATGCTGGTGCCTTTTGTTAACTGGCCAGATGTGGGCCTGAGAGATTTTTAACCTGCTGGCAGCTGCTAACTTTTTCCTTGGGGAAAAAACCCTCAAGAAAGTTTCTTCTCAGAATAATCTTGGCGGGCAACTGTCCTGTCTCAAAACAGCCTTTCCCCAGTAGTCCAGTAGTTAAAATTCAGTGTTCTCACTATGACCTGGGTTTGATTCCTGGACAGAAAAACCAGCAAAGACACCACCTGGAGAAGGACTGTTTTGAGAAAGGCCTCCATGAGGCTGGTTTTGCCTCACAATAAATGACTTTGCTTCTCCTGATCCTACCTCACAGATGGGAAAGAAAAAAAAAAACAAAAAGAATAAACACTCAAACCACTACATTAAATCTGGCAAACAGAAATGGAAGTGAAATCCTTTCCTAACCACTTTTACAACCACCCACGGCCAGAGTCTCCAACAAAGACACCCCAAAAACTGGGTTTGGATGCCAAACCCGGGGTGTGGACAAGGAGAAGAAGAAGAAGAAGAAGAAGGAGAAGAAGAAGAAGGAGAAGGAGAAGGAGGAGGAGAAGGAGAAGGAGAAGAAGGAGAAGAAGGAGAAGAAGGAGAAGGAGAAGAAGGAGAATAAGAAAAAGGAGGAAAAGAAGGAGGAGAAGAAGGAGAAGAAGAAGAAGAAGAAGAAGAAGGAGGTTTGGCGCTCAGCTCACCAGGATTTTGGAGGTGTAGGCGGAGTTGATGGCCACGCCGTGCACGATGAGGTCCAGGACCTTGGGCAGGATGGCCTCGGGGTCGGGGATCTGGCGGTAGTGCGTGTCCCCCACGTAGGCCTGCACCACGGTCATGCGGTTCATGGTCAGCGTGCCCGTCTTGTCCGAGCAGATGGCCGTGGCGTTGCCCATGGTCTCGCAGGCGTCCAGGTGCCTCACCAGGTTGTTGTCCTTCATCATTTTCTGCAAGGGTTGAGGAGGTCAGCGCTGAGAGCTGGGATCCAGCCCCGCCCTGCCCCTCGGGCCACGCCCAGACCTCACCTTGACGGAGTAAGCCAAGGAGATGGTGACGGCCAGCGGCAGCCCCTCGGGGACGGCCACCACCAGCACGGTGACGCCGATGATGAAGAACTTGACGAAGTACTGGATGTAGATGGGGGTGCACTCGGCCAGCCAGGGCCGCTTCTGCACCCCGAAGGTGTCGATGACGAAGTAGAGCACCAAGATGATGACGGTGATGGCCGACATGATCAGGCCTGGGGACGAGGAGGAGGTGAGGGGACGAGAGGGGACGGGGATGGCCCTGCCCCTCCAGCTCTGGGGACACAGGGGATGGGGATGGCCCTGCCCTCCAGCTCTGGGGACACAGGGGACAGGGATGGCCCTGCCCTCCAGCTCTGGGGACACAGGGGACAGGGATGGCCCTGCCCCTCCAGGTCTGGGGACACAGGGGATGGGGATGGCCCTGCCCCTCCAGGTCTGGGGACACAGGGGATGGGGATGGCTCTGCCCTCCAGCTCTGGGGACACAGGGGACAGGGATGGCCCTGCCCCTCCAGGTCTGGGGACACAGGGGACAGGGATGGCCCTGCCCCATGAGCTCTGGGGACACAGGGGATGTGGACAGCCCTGCCCTCCAGCTCTGGGGACACAGGGGACAGGGATGGCCCTGCCCTCCAGCTCTGGGGACACAGGGGACAGGGATGGCCCTGCCCTCCAGCTCTGGGGACACAGGGGACAGGGATGGCCCTGTCCCTCCAGCTCTGGGGACACAGGGGACAGGGACAGCCCTGCCTCACGAGCTCTGGGGTCACTGGGATGGGGACAGCCCTGCCCTGCAAGCTCTGGGATCACTGGGGACAAGCACAACCCTGTCCCACGAGCTCTGTGGACACAGGGGACAGGGACAGCCATTCACCACCACCTCTGGGGGCGCAGGGGACAGGGACAGCCCCTCCCCAGCAGCTCTGGGGACACTGTCACTGTCACTGTCACTCACCTGCCTTCCCGATCTGCACCGCCAGGCGCGTGAGCTTCCCCTGCAGCACCGACTTCTCCTTCTTGGGCACTTTCACCTTCTTCTTCTCCTTCTCCTCATTTTCCACCCCCTCCTGGCTCTTCAGGGGCTGGATCTCTAAGGCCACACCATCCTGAGTTTTAGCTACAGCCCGGGGGGGTTAAAAACAAGACACCACGTGTGAATAGGAGAGACCCAGAGCAGCCTGGAGGACACCACGGAGGAGGAGGAGGATGGTGGTGGTGGCAGAGAGAGCGAGCCAGAGAGAGAAATCCCAGGACAAGAACCACTCCCGAGCACACACGCGTCCGAGCACATGGAAGCTCCGTGTCCCAGGGCCCTGCCACCTCTCTAGGGGTGATTTTCTGTCACCTACACCCTGCCCACGGTGAGGTGACTCTGGCACCTGTCACAGCTCTGCAGGAAACCCTCTAGGCCAGATTTTGGGGTCTCTTCCAGCCTCTAGGCTTTCAGCAGGCTGGGAGGGCTTTGGGATGAGCCCAGAGGTGCTGCAGTGTCCCCAGTCCCTCGATGAATGTCCCCAAATTTCCCTCTGGTGCCACCTCAGCCGTGCCCAGCTGGCCAGGGAAGCGACAGGGGGTGAGATGGAGGGGAAGGGTTAGAAATTGGGATGGAGATTGAAGAGCAGGGAGCCGGGAATCCTCAGATCCCAGCCTGGAGCCATCCACCACGCCTTTGGGACCTCAGACAGCCCGGCTTCCCGTGCCTAAAACTGGGCTAATCCAGCTGGAATGCCGCCCTGGGGAAACCCAAGCCTGGAAACTTTGGAGAGGGATGGGAAGCCCCCCCAAAAGAGGCTCAGCCACTGGAGCTGGAGGAGCAGCAGTGGCCCCAGGGCCACCCAGGGACCTGTCCCCTCCTGGGCTGGAGGCCACCCCGGAGCAGCTCCACAGAGGAACCTCCACGGTGACAACAGACCCGACACGGACACAACAAAGCACCCGGACTCAAAACTGCTGAGAGGAGAGAGAGAGAAACAGAGAAACAGAGAGAAGAGGTGGAGAGAGAGAGAGAGAGAGAGGTGCAGAAATGGGGCTTCCTCCACAGCCTGCAAAGAACAGTGTGAGAAACACTGGCGAGGAGACGCTCACGGAGTCGAGGCCATGGCAGGACAAGGTGCAAACGTCCCCTGGGCCAGGCCCTGGGGGAGATCTCAGCCCAGAAACGCCACGAGGGCACCTCCAGCTCTGCCCCAAACACCAGCAGGGACGGCGTGTGACGGGCACGAGAGCTTTAACTCCCCAAATCCCCGCTGCCACTCCAGGAGTTATCCCAGGGAAGGGATGCTCTGCCCAAAGTGCTGCTGAAGAACACTGTGCTCCCTGAAAAATGGCTTTTCCCCACGCTGGGATGACAGGAAGGTTCATCCCAGTGATGCTTTAGGATTTTAGGTTTTATATTTTTTATATATAAATGTCATTTTTTAGTGTATGACTCTAAACATACTCAGTGTGAGCTGTTGCTTTCCCCGTTTTGCCCAGACACAACAATTCCTCTGCAGGCCTGGGAATCAAGGACACCTCCCTGCCTCAGGCCCTGGGAAAGGTAAACAAAAATGAGCTGAGGAGGAGCAAACTGGGGATAAATTACTTAATTACCCGATGCTGTAATTGAAAAATTAATATGCAAATGGACCAAACTTATCAAAGTGTCAAAACCCCGTGACCTGCCATCCATTTCTGAGTGCAGCCCCTGGCAGGGGCTTTGTCTGCCCAAAATACACCTGGAGGCCCTCCAATAAATACAACTGCTTTTTATTCCTTAAATTTTGCCTGGCCTCTGTTTTTAGGCAGCACCAACCAGGCACCACCAGCAGCCCCAGCCCGTGCTGGGGTTCTGGGGACACCACAATGAGGATCTGATATTTCTGGGTCTGAGAGATTTTTTTTTAGCCTGCTACCAGCTGTTAACTTTTCCCCCCAAGAAAAAATACCTCAAGAAAGCTTCTTTTTAAAACAACCTTGGCCAACAACTCTCCTTTCTCAAAACAACCTTTCTCCAGGTGGAGTTTTGCTGTTTCTCTGGTGGGATCAGAGAGGTGTCATCCTTATTCACCAACCACTAAGTCTGTCTGAGAACACCTTATAAAAAGTAAAGAATTCAGACAACAAAGCCTGTTTTTTTTACGCTCTTCCTAAACTAATTGGAGTCTCTCCTCTTTGTTTTTTGTCCCCACAAGGACACCCCGAGGCTGTGCCACTGCCCACAGGACCTTTGCACCCTGTCCTGGGAAAAACGAGGCGAGAGTCCCGCCGGAGCAGCCAAGAGCACAGAGTGATGAGGAGAAGGAAGGAAGAAGGAAGAAGGAAGGAGGAATGCTCGGTAGTTAGTGTGGTGCTGGTTCAAAGGATGGACAGAGGCTGGCGTTACCTTTGTTGCGGTTTTCGGGGGCTCCGCTTTTTTTACCTGTTCAAAGAGAGAAAGAGGGTGGAGGGCTGAGCACAGGGAGCCACAATTCCCCACCCGGATTGGGGGGATGCTCCCAGGGGCCACTCCAGTGGTCACCCTCTGGACACACACCAAGCCTTGGCTTCATCAAACTGCTCGAGGCTCTGCAGCTCCTGGGCTGCCCTGGGCACCCCATTCCTAAAGATTTGGATTTTCCCCACAGCGCCAGCAGAGCCTCCAGGGTGCTGGAGCTGCCTCAGATTCTCAGGAGGAGAAATCACAGAGCTCCATGGAGCAGATTTTCAGGAGGAGAAATCACAGAGCTCCAAGGAGCAGATTCTCAGGAGGAGAAATCACAGAGCTCCAAGGAGCAGATTTTCAGGAGGAGAAATCACAGAGCTCCATGGAGCAGATTTTCAGGAGGAGAAATCACAGAGCTCCAAGGAGCAGATTCTCAGGAGGAGAAATCACAGAGCTCCAAGGAGCAGATTCTCAGGAGGAGAAATCACAGAGCTCCATGGAGCAGATTTTCAGGAGGAGAAATCACAGAGCTCCAAGGAGCAGATTTTCAGGAGGAGAAATCACAGAGCTCCATGGAGCAGATTTTCAGGAGGAGAAACCCTCCTGCAGCTCCAGGTGCCTCCCTCCTGCTGCCATCAGATCCGTCTGGGAAGCGTGGACTTGTCCCAGACCGTGGGCAGAGCCAGAGCAGGGAGGTCTGAGCCCCCAAAATCTGTCAGGGTGGCACATGGGGGTGCCCAAGGTGCCACACGGGGGAGCCCAGGGCTGCTGCACCTCAACCAGCCTCGGGTGACAACGAGTTTGTCACCCCACAGCTCCAGTGGGGACAAACTGGTGGCACTCCCTGACCTGCTCTGCTCCTAAATCCATGGAGCTGGAAGGTTGGGAAAGCTCCAGGAACTGGGTGGCTCCCACGGCCGTGCCATTCCCAGTGCCACTCCCCTGTCCCGCCACCTCCACGGTGTCACCGAACCCAGGAGCTCCCCAGCTCCCAAATCCTGGTGATGCTGGAGCTGGGGACGCAGGACACACACACACAGAGCTGAGCTGGCAGCCAGCACAGCCCGGGAAGCCTCTCCCTGCCTGGCACTGCCTCCCGGGAAGGGCTCCCTGGCACGGGAATGCCGGAGCAGCTGGCAGTGCCAGCCTGGTGCTGCTGCCAGAGCCTGATCCCAGCGAGGCCAAACCTGCTGGGCAGGGGATCAGGGAGCTTCCCAAGCTTCCCCAGCACGGAGTCAGCGGCTGGATGTGAAAGCTGAGATGGGAGAGCGCTCAAGTCCCAGCACGACGACGGGAACACCTCAGCCACCCCTCCTCTGCCTCCTGCCATCCTCTGCTTTCCCCCTGGGAGCTCAGGGAACGCTCAGGAGAGCCTCAGCCAAGTCCTCCGGGCTTTGGAAGGGATAAAAACACCCCGTGGGCACCCAGGACTCGCCTTCCCACCACCATGGGGTGGGCGATGAGCACCCTGGGGGAGTCACCACCGGCCCCTCTTCCCGTGGGATCCTCAATCCCCCAGCCCACAGCTCCAGGGCGGAGAGCAGGGAGCTGGAGAAGGGTCCCAAAGAGGTCTGGGAGCACGGGGGGACCAGCTGGAGGGACCCCCAACCTCTCCCTGCTCCTGCCTGGGCCAGGGGAGCTGACCCCGATGTGGGGGGAGCCTGTGGATGCTTCCCAGGAAAGGCAGAAAGGAAGGAAAAGGCAAGTTCAGGGCAGTTCCTTACCTTTCTTCACTTTCTTCTCCTCGTCGCCTTCTCCTGCTCCCAAGAGGGTGAAGATGATCCCTGTCTGGGAGTTGATGCCCACGGCAGTCACCACCATCCTGCCCGAGCCCTCCATCACGTGGGTACCTGGGACGGCAGGGATTCCATGGGGACACATTGAGAGCCCAAACCCCCACCCCACAGAATTCCAGACTGGATTTTGGCTTGGAATGGCACGGCAGGGATGCCATGGGGACACAGTGAGAGCCCAAACCCCCACCCCACAGAATCCCAGACTGGTTTTTGGCTTGGAATGGCACAGCAGGGATGCCATGGGGACACAGTGAGAGCCCCAATCCCCACCCCACAGAATCCCAGACTGGTTTTTGGCCTGGAAGTGCACGGCAGGGATTCCATGGGGACACAGTGAGAGCCCCAATCCCCACCCCACAGAATTCCAGACTGGATTTTGGCCTGGAAGTGCACGGCAGGGATGCCATGGGGACACAGTGAGAGCCCAAACCCCCACCCCACAGAATTCCAGATTGGATTTTGGCTTGGAATGGCACGGCAGGGATGCCATGGGGACACAGTGAGAGCCCAAACCCCCACCCCACAGAATTCCAGATTGGATTTTGGCTTGGAATGGCACGGCAGGGATGCCATGGGGACACAGTGAGAGCCCAAACCCCCACCCCACAGAATCCCAGGCTGGTTTTTGGCTTAGAAGGGACCTTCAGCCCCATCCCATTCCACCCCCTGCCATGGGCAGGACAACTTCCCCCATCCCAGTTTGCTCCAAGCCCTGTCCAGCCTGGCCTTGGGCACCTCCCTGAGACCAGGACCCACCAGCCACCCCCATCCCAGTGCAAACCCACCCCAGAACCCTCACCTGACAGCAGCATGGGGTCTTTATCCATGGATTTCTTCACCTGGTCTGACTCCCCGGTCAGAGAGCTCTCGTCGATTTTCAGGTCATTGCCCTGGATCAGGATCCCGTCCGCTGGCAGCAGATCCCCTGGGAGAGGAGCAAAAACAGGGATCAGCCCAGCCCATCGCACAGGAATGCTCCCAAAGGATCCAAATCTCAGGCCCAGACCAGCTCCAGAGGGAGGAGAAGCAGCAGGAGGGGTTTGTAAGGCGCAGTAAAATGAAATCCAAGAGCTCCCAAACCCTCGCTGGTGCGTGGAGAGTCCTGGGGAGGATTTTCCCCATCTGCTTTTAATGAATCCTTCCCAGAGCTCCTGATGCATCCAAAACCCACCGCATCCACCTGCCAAGCGTGGAATTGGGCCCTTGGGAGAACAAACACGGTGCTGGATCAATCTCCTTCCTGAATGGGAGGAATATTCCCCCTGGGAAACGAGGAGCGGGGCCTGATTTATCCCAAGGGCTGCGGCTGCTGGATAAGGAAACATCCACCAATACCTCCAGGGCAAGGAAATATTCCCCAGCATCTCCTGGATAAAGGAAACACTTCCCAACATCTCCTGGCCATGGAAATATTCCTCAACATCTCCTGGATAAGGAAATATTACCCAACATCTCATGGATGAGGAAATATTCACCAACACCTCCTGGAATAAGGAAATATCCAGCAACATCTCCTGGATGAGGAAATATTCCCTAGCATCTCCTGGATAAGGAACTATTACCCAAGATCTCCTGGATGAGGAAATATTCCTCAACATCTCCTGGATAAGAAAACATCCTCAACAGAGGTAAGATTGGGAAAATAAACTCATTCTGGTCCAGCAGCTCCTTGAAGCTGCCAGCTCAGCTCCAGGGCAAGGAGAGAAGGTGAGTGGAGCTCCATCACCTCCACAGGAGAAACCAGAGGAGCTGGTGCTCCTCCTCGAGGAAAAAGGGCTGGAAAAAAATAGGGAGGAGGATCCCAAGGGGAAGCACAGCTAGAGCCTGTCCTGGGGTGACTTTATGAAGTTGTGTCCCCAGCTTTCTGTTCTGTGTGTGCTGTAGGTTCTGTGCCTTTGAGGTTGGTTTTGAGAGAAAAGCAGGGAAAGAAGTGGGGAGTTTGTTCTGAAAAACAGTTTTCACTCCTCTGCATTCCTGCTCTGGCTGAGGCACAAACAGCAGTGGGACAGAAATCTTTTTTTGCTTTTAGTTAGTTTTAGCTAGGTGAGGCAGAGAAGCTTCCTAGATTGGGTTTTTTTCCCTTTTTGTTGGGACTGTTTAAACCTGCTCTGGATTGAAAAACCCAGAGGAGGGCCAGGAGCTCACACCTGTGGCCCACCGGTGCCTGGACCTCCTGGAGGGACTGATAAGAGACTGATAAGGGACTGATAAGAGCCAAGCTACACCCACAGCAAGGACTTTCCCAATTTGCCACCTCACTTCAGAACAGTGAAAGGTTTTATTGTTTCATACTATTTATTCTTTGTGCTCATGGGCACTTTGTTTGTTAAATAAATAGTTTTTTTCCGCTTTTCTCCGAGGCAGTGGCTGCAGGGAGGGACCATTTAGCTTTGCCCTCCAGAGAAACCTCATTTCAGGGTTTTTTCTCCCAAACCCACCCTAACCCAGGACACATCCCGACTCACCGTACTTGATCTGGGCGATGTCCCCCACCACGATCTCGGCCACGGGGATCTGGATCACCTGGCCCTTGCGGATCACCGTGAACTTCTGCTCCTGCTCGATGCGGCTCTGGAGGCCCCGGAACTGCTTCTCCTTGCTCCAGTCGTTGAAGGCCGTCACCAGCACCACGATGATGACGGAGAAGAGGATGGCAGCGCCCTCGATCCAGCCCGCCTGCGACTCGCCCTCGTCCTCCACGCCGCCCGTGGACTGCCCGCACACTGCCCGGGGAGGGAAGGATGGGATAATCCTGATGGGATACCCCATGGGATAACCCCATGGGATAACCCCCCATGGGATAACCCCGCACACTGCCCAGGGAGGAAATGATGGGATAATCCTGATGGGATAACCCCATGGGATACCCCCATGGGATAACCCCGCACACTGCCCGGGGAGGGAATGATGGGGTAACCCCATGGGATAACTCTGATGGGATAACCCTGATGGGATAACCCCATGGGATAACCCCGCACACTGCCTGCGGAGAGAATTCCTGATGGGATAAGCCCCATGGGATAACCCCATGGGATAACCCTGATGGGGATAACCCCCATGGGATAACCCCGCACACTGCCTGGGGAGAGAATTCCTAATGGGATAACTCCCATGGGATAACCCTGATGGGATAACCCCCATGGGATAACCCCACACACTGCCCGGGGAGAGAATGATGGGATAACCCCCATGGGATAACCCCATGGGATAACCCCATGGGATCACCCCCATGGGATAACCCCATGGGATAACCACGATGGGGTAACCTCCATGGGATAACCCTGCACACTGCCTGCGGAGAGAGAGAATGATGGGATAATCCCATGGGATAACCCCACACACTGCCTGGGGATCCCTGATGGGATAACCCCATGGGATAACCCTGATGGGATAACCCTGATGGGATAACCCCACACACTGCCTGGGGAGAGAATTCCTGATGGGGTAACCCCCATGGGATAACCTCTATGGGATAACCCTGATGGGATAACCCCATGGGATAACCCCCATGGGATAACCCCCCATGGGATAACCCCGCACACTGCCCGGGGAGAGAGAGAATGATGGGATAACCCCATGGGATAACCTCACGGGATAACCCTGATGGGATAACCCCATACACTGCCTGGAGCAGGGCATTCCCAATTGGGTTAACCTCATACACTGCCCAGAGAGAATTCCCTGATTGGATAACTCTGCTTCCATAGGGAACGGGGCAGATCCCAGAGCCCCCATCCCAAACCCCTGATCCCACAGGGAATGGGGCAGACCCCAGACTCCTCCCACAGGGAACGGGGCAGACCCCAGAGCCCCCATCCCAAACCCCTGATCCCACAGGGAATGGGGCAGACCCCAGACTCCTCCCACAGGGAATGGGGCAGGCCCCAGAGCCCCCATCCCAAGCCCCTGATCCCACAGGGAATGGGGCAGGCCCCAGAGCCCCCATCCCAAACCCCTCATCCCATAAGGAATGGGGCAGGCCCCAGAGCCCCCATCCCAAACCCCTGATCCCACAGGGAATGGGGCAGGCCCCAGAGCCCCCTGGCCCCGTGGGGACACTCACGCTCGTTGTCCCCTCCCGGGGGGTGGTAGAAGGAGAGCCCCAGGGAGATGATGGCTGCGATTTCCAGGATGATCAGGGTGACGTCCTGCAGCGCCTCCCACACCAGCTGCAGGAACGTCTTGGCCTTTTTTGGGGGGATGAAGTTCTGGCCGAAGACCTGGCGCCTCTTCTCCAGGTCTGTGGGGTTCCCAGACAGGCCTGAGGGGTGGGGAAAACAGGGATGAGGGGAAATCCCACTGTTGTCCCTATGGGATTCGGCCAGGAGCAGCTCCCTGCCCACCCCCAGAGAACATCAGGCGCTGGCAGCAGGGAGAAAAGGTACAAACAATTAAAATAGGAATAAATAAAATAAAATAAAATAGAAATAAATAAATAAATTAAAATAAATAAACTACAATTAAAATAAAACATAAAAATCTATAAATAAATAGATTAATTATTAAATGATAATAAAGAAATTAAATAGAATAAATAGAATATATTTAAAACTAAGAAAAAAATTTCTCCAGGGTTTTTGGTTAATGGATAAATAATACAGGAAAAACCCCACGAAAGAACCGGGTGTGACGGAATGAAAGAATCCCTACGGCACATCCCAGAGTAAAATAACTAACTCCTAAACCCTCCAACATCCCCCTGTGGCTCTAGAGACAGCAGGACAAGTGCCACTGTCCCCCCCAGGCAGGGGACACCAGGCTGCAGCAGGACAAGTGCCAGCTGGCACTGGTGGCCCTGTTTACACCAAAGGAGCCGTAAATCCAGGCAAATCTGGGCCAGTCTGGGCAAATGTGGCACTGGCAGTGCCCGTGGCCACCTGAGCCCTGTCCCCTGCCAGCCCTGGAGTGTCTCTGAGCCTCGGGGACACCGGATCCAGGCTGGATCCCTCCTGGAGATGGAGCAGGATTTGGGCTGGTGCTGCTGGAGAAGTGTGGGAGACAGGGAGGGAGCAGGACACGGAGCTGGGAGTGAGCCCAGAGACAGGATGGGGGGAAATGGGGAAAAATGGGGAATAAAAGGGAGCCTGAGCCCCTCCAGAGCCCGCCCATCCCAGGAGAGATGGGTGACAGTGGCAGTGTCACATGGCCACCCCCAATAAAGCCATAAACACTGACAGGGGGGTCAGGATGGAGAGATGGGTGACAGTGGCAGTGTGACACGGCCACCCCCAATAAAGCCATAAACACTGACAGGGGGTCAGGATGGAGATGGGTGACAGCAGCAAAGTGCCACTATAAAGACATAAACGTTGAGGGGGTCCCAGGAGGGAGCAGTGGGTGACAGTGGCAGTGTGACACGGCCACCCCCTCAAAGCCACAAGTGCTGGGGACACAAGGCAGTGACAATGACAGTGGCAATGTGACACAGCCACCCCTAACAAAGCCATAAAGTTGAGGGGGGTCCCAGAAGGGAGCAGTGGGTGACAGTGGCAGTGTGACACGGCCACCCCCACAAAGCCACAAGTGCTGGGGACACAAGGCAGTGACAGTGACAGTGGCAGTGTGACACAGCCACCCCTAGCAAAGCCATAAATGTTGAGGGGGTCCCAGGAAGGAGCAGCAGGTGACAGTGGCAGTGTGACACGGCCACCCCCACAAAGCCACAAGTGCTGAGGACCCAAGGCAGTGACAGTGACAGTGGCAGTGTGACACAGCCACCCCTAACAAAGCCATAAATGCTGGTGGGGTCCCAGGAGGGAGCAGTGGGTGACAATGGCAAGGTGACACAGACACCTCCCCATAATGCCTTAAAGCTGAAGAGGGTCCCATGAGCCAGCAGCAGGTGACAGTGGCAATGTGACACGGCCACCCCTAACAAAGCCATAAATGCTGGTGGGGTCCCAGGAGGGAGCAGTGGGTGACAGTGGCAGTGTGACACTGCCATAAAGCCACACATGCTGGTGGGGGCCATGAGGCCATGGTGACAGTGACAATGTGACACGGCGGTGTTCCCAGAGGGAGCAGCCCCCCCTGCCCAGAGCCACCTTAAGGGACACCCCCGGTCCTTTTCCACCTTAAGATGTCCCCGGGGCCGCTGCCAGGTCCCGGGATGCTCCGGGAATGGCCCCGGACACACCCCGGTGGTGCCTGGAGCAGCCTGGCAGTGACAGGGGACAGCTCTGTGTCAC
Source organism: Sylvia atricapilla (assembly GCF_009819655.1). Taxonomy (NCBI): domain Eukaryota; kingdom Metazoa; phylum Chordata; class Aves; order Passeriformes; family Sylviidae; genus Sylvia; species Sylvia atricapilla. The sequence goes on from NC_089164.1 coordinate 2,439,460, forward strand.
TGCAGGCGACACCTTCCTGCCAGCCCTGTGTCACCCTGGGACACCCCCTGTCCACTCTGGGGACATCCCCTGCCAGCAGTGTGTCATTCCAGGGGATGCCCTTCCCGACAGCCCCGGTGTCACACTGGGGGGACACCTCCCTGCCAGCCCCGTGTCACTCTGGGGGACACCCTCAGCCAACCCCTGTCACTGTGGGGACAGCCCCTGTCCATCCTGTGTCACTGTGGGGACAGCCCCTGCCAGCCCTGTGTCACTCTGGGGACACCTCTGTGCCCACCCTGTGTCACATTGTGGGGACACCTCTGTGCCCACCCTGTGTCACATTGTGGGGACAACCCTCTGCCAGCCCCATGTCACCCTGGGGACACCTCCCTTGCCCAGCCCCGTGTCACTCTGGGGACAGCCCCTGCCAGCCCTGTGTCACATTGTGGGGACAACCCCCTGCCTACCCCATGTCATTTTGGGGACACCCCCTGCCAGTCCCATGTCACTCTGTGGGACATCTCCCTTGCCAGCCCCGTGTCACCCTGGGGGACACCTCTGTGCCCACCCTGTGTCACACTGTGGGGACACCCTCTGTCACCACCCCGTGTCACCCCAAGCTCCTGCAGAAGCAGCAGGGCCATTCCCTGCTCCCGCTGTGACTCCAGGCCAGCTGCAGGGAGGGGACACTGGCAGCCGGCCGTGTCCCCACCCAGCCCTGAGCAGGATCCGGGGATGTCCCGGCCTCCGTTCCCGCCCAGCCCATGGAAAATGCGGCTCATGGCCACGGAGACGCGGGGACACACGTGGGGACACACGTGGGGACACTCGGGGACACACGTGGGCACCCACGGGGACACAGGACAGGGCAGCCACGGATCCCAAAGCACACCCCGCTCACGGGAATGATCCCGGGGCTGTCCCCGACCCTCCCCGGGGAACTGGGGACGGGTTCAATGGCTCTGTGGTGGCACGGGGAGGGTGACAAAGAGCCCGTGCCACCCAAACGTCACTGCAGGGTCTGGGGGGCCGATTAGAAGGTGACAAAGCCCTGGGCAGGTGGCACCCACGGGGCAAACCCCAGCGCAGGCTCTGGGGTCAGGATCAGAACGGGGAATGGGGTAGAATTTTTGGGTGGAGGCCACATGTGACGGCAGGGAGCTGTCACCAGTCCCTGGGGAGGGGACAGCGGCCGTGGGGTGGCACAAGGAGCCCCCCTGCAGGATCCTGAGCCAGGATTGGGACAGGGGTGGCAGCCGTGGGTGAGTCAGGGTGGCAGGGGACACCAGTGGCCCAGGGAGGTGTCCCCAGCATGTGGGGCACCCCAAAGCCACCCGGGGAGCAGCCCCAAAGCCACCAGGGTCCGCTGGCACCTCCTGGGACAGAGCTGCAGCACCAGCGGACCCCTGGTGACACTGGGGACCCCTCACAGGGGTGGGGACCCCAAGGGCCACCCCAGGCAGGCTCTGGGGGACAGTGCCAGGCTGAGAGGGGACAGCCAGCCCGGCAGCACAGAGCGGCACCGAGGGTCAGCAGCCACAAGATCCAGGTGGGATCAAACTCCAGGATCCTGCAGGGGGACAGAGGTGCTGGCAGGACACACCTGTGCCAGCAGGTGACACCAGGCCAGGTGCCACCCAGCAGAGGGACAACGAGAACGGGGACAAACATCTGGAATGTCTGAAGGCGGGATGTGCAGCCCCGCTCAGTGGGATCTGACAGAGGGTGCCTCGGGATTTTGCTCTTCCCGAAAATCCCAGCTTGGAGAAGAGAACCTTTCTGTGCTCTCTGGGCTCGGTGGGCTGGGATTTGGGATTTGGGATTTGGGACAGCTCAGCCCCACAGCAGCGATGTGCTGAGGGCACCACATGCAGGATTGGGGTGGGGCTGAACCCTTCACCTCCCCTAAAAGAGCCTTTGGGGTTCTCATCCTGCCTCTCCTCCCAGCCCAAAGCAGCGTGACCCCCCTTTGGCAGGGCCCAGCACATTGTTCTGTGACCTGGGCTTTGTATTTCCACCGGGATTTCCCCCCCTTCTCTAACGACATCCCGATATTGTCTCTCCTTCCCGGTCCCGCTCACAGCTGGAAAGCTGCAAATCCCCTCCTTGGAGCACTAAAAATATCCCACAGATTGTCCCGGCCGGGCCACAGCCAGGTCTCCACAGCCCCAGGACTGTCCCCAACCCAGAGCTCAGGGCTGTCCCCAACCCAGAGCTCCAGGGCTGTCCCCATCCCACAGCTCCAGGACTGTCCCCATGCCACAGCTCCAGGATTGTCCCCATCCCATAGCTCAGGACTGTCCCCATCCCACAGCCCCAGGACTGTCCCCATCCCACAGCCCCAGGACTGTCCCCATGCCACAGGATGGACACAGTGGGTGATGGGACCAGCTGAGCTCGGCTGCTGGGGACACCAGGGTGTCACCACCATCGGGTGTCACCTTCACCTGGCTCCATCCCACTGGTGACAACCCCAGACCACGGGATGGCCACTGGAGCCACCATCCTCCAGCGTCACCTTCACGTGGCTCCATCCCAGAGGTGACAACCCCAGACCACGGGAGCCACCACTGTCAGGTGTCATCTTCACATGGCTCCATCCCAGAGGTGACAACCCCAAAGATGACAACCTCAGACCATGGGACAGCCACTGGAGCCACATCTTCAAGTGCCACTTTCACATGGCTCCATCCCAGAGGTGACAACGCCAGAGGTGACAACCCCAGACCACGGGAGCCACCACTGTTGGGTGACACCATCACATGGCTCCACCCCAGAGGTGACAACCCCAAAGGTGACAACCACAGGAGCCACCACCCTCAGGTGTCACCTTCACATGGCTCCATCCTGGAGGTGACAACCCCAGAGGTGACAACCCCAGACCACAGGAGCCACCACTGTCGGGTGTCACCGTCACATGGCTCCACCCTAGAGGTGACAACCCCAGACCTTGGGAGCCACCACCTGTGGGCATCACCTTCACATGGCTCCACCCTAGAGGTGACAACCCCAGAGGTGACAACCCCAGACCACAGGAGCCATCACTGTCAGGTGTCACCTTCACATGGCTCCACCCCAGAGGTGCCAACCCCAGAGGTGACAACCCCAGAGGTGACAACCCCAGCCCACAGCAGCGCCACTCACCTTCCACGGGCGACGTCTTCAACCTCTTGCAGACGTTCTGGACGCCGCCGTAGGAGTCGTTGAGCCGGGCCACGGCCTCGGCGCTCCTCAGCTCCATGAGGTTCCTGAGCTCCACCATGGAGCACCCAAAGTCCCCCTCATGGTTGCCCTCGGCCACCGAGTTCCCGGGGTGGTGATCGGCCACGTTGTTCGTCATCTTGTCGCGGTGACACCGTGCCACTCCTGGCGCGGCTCCTGGGGGCGGCTCCGGCACAGGGGAGGGGATGCTCCGTGCGGCCCCTTCCCTTGGAGAGGCTTCCCGGGGCCGGGAGGAGGAGAACGGGCGGCTCTATCCGAGCCCAAGTTGTCGGGATGAAGGTGTAAACAGGATGTGCATGTTACCGCGGAGGCGACCTTAGCAACGCCCGGCGTGCAGCTCCTGCAGCGGGAGGAGGAGGAGGAGGAGGAGGAGGAGGAAGGGGGCTCCCTGGATACCACAGCAACTGGAGCTGCGAAAACAACCGTGGGAAACAGAAAAAAAAAAAAAATATATCGGCGTTAGGAGGGTTTGGGAACCCTCCAGTGGGGAGGGAGAAGGGAGCGGTGATACCCCGAGGCAGAGAGGGGTTTTTTTTTTGGTTTTTAGGGAGAATTTGGTGTCAGCGTGGTTTGGGTGAAAAATTCCTGGGTGAGAAGTTGAGCCGGGGAAAAGCGGCAGCTGAGGGGCCGGGCAGGAAAAGGAGCCCAGGTGGTTCTTCACTTTCAGCCCAGACAAACCCTCCCGTGGATTTGGGGTTAAAAATACCCCTGGGCAGTGGGAAACAGCTGCTTCCTCCCCTGGGCAGGATGCCAGGCTGCTGGAGCATCACCCTGCCGGCAGGTAGGGAATGATCCTGATGCCCCAAAATCCCTAATTCCAAATATCTCAAATTCCCAAAAACTCAGTATCCCGATATCCCAAATTCTCAAAGTCTCAATATCTCAATTTCTCAAAATATCAATATTCCAATATCTCAAATTCCCCAAATCCTGATATCTCAATATCCCAAAATCCCAGTATCCCAATATCCCAAATTCCCCAAATCCTGATATCCCAAAATCTTTATATCCCAATATTTCAATATACCAAACCCCCAAAATATCAATATCCCAAATACCTCAATATCCCAAATTCCCAATATCCCAAATTCCCAATATCCTAAATTCCTAATATCCCAAAATCCCAATATCCATGGGAAAGGGGCTGCAGCCCCCCACGGGCTCCACATCCGCTGGGAGGTGCCACAGGAACCCCAAAAGAGAAGCCAAAAGTGGCAGAGAAGCCACCAAAACCTGGGATTTTCCCAGAAACTCCGTTTTTTTCCCACAAATGACCTGTCCCCAGGTGGCTCCCTGAGGGCAGCGAGTGGCTCCCGGTGTCCCCAAGTGCTGCCACCCAGGTGACAACCCCCCAGCAAGGACACGGGAACCCCAAAAATGCTCTCAGCCAAGCCAGGCAGGGACCACGAGCATCCCACAGCTTCCTCAGGGATTTGGGGGCTGGGATTCCCCGCTGGCATTTCAGAGTTGTAAGGGACAAACAGGGACATGGAGGGAACAGCACAGGCCAGAGGGGAAAAAGGGCTTTTTGTCAGCCAGGGTTAGCTGCGTTCCCAAGCTCCGGGGAAACTCCAGAGGCAAAAAGGCTGCGAGGGGAGGCTCTGGTGGAGAGAAAACACAATCTTTCCGAGGGCAAAATAAATAGAGAACAACAGGGGAAGGGTCACTCTGGCAGTGTCCGCCCAAAACGGGGCCCAGGGGTGGCACAGCAGCTGGGGAGGGACAGGGAAGGACAGCAGGGAGGAGGGAGAATGTCCCCTGCTGATGCCAGGGACACAGGGATGCGCCAGCCCTCATAAACCCCACAGGAAGGCACCAAATCAGCACAGGGCTGTCCAAAATTGTCCTAATTCCAGCCCCAGAGCTGTCCCAAACTGCCCCAAACCCAGCCCTAAAACTGTCCCAAACCAGCCCCAGGGCTGTCCCAAACTGCCCCCATTCCAGCCCCAAAACTGTCCCAAACTGCCCCATTCCAGCCCCAAAACTGTCCCAAACTGCCCCATTCCAGTGCCAGAGTTGTCCTAAACCACCCCAATTCCAGCCCCAGGGCTGTCCCAAACTGCCCTAATTCCAGGACAGAGCTGTCCCAAACCACTCCAATTCTGGCCCCAAAACTGTCCCAAACCGCCCCCACTCCAGCCCCAAAACTGTCCCAAACTGTCCTGATTCCAGTTCCAGAGCCCTAACTGTTGGAGCATCCATGGACAGCAGGGAGACCAAACCACCCCAATTCCAGCCCCAAAACTGTCCCAAGCTGCCATGATTCCAGTTCCAGAGTCCAAATTACCCAAATTTCAGCCCCAAAACTATCCCAAACTGCCACAATTCCAGTTCCAGACTCCAAACCGCCCCAAGTCCAGCCCCAGGGCTATCCCAAATTTCCCCAATTCCAGCCCCAGAGCCCAAACCGCCCCGATTCCAGCCCCAAGCACGGGGCGTTTCCCACCCCTGGGGCAGCAGGACCCCACAGAAGCACACCCCTCCCAGCTCCTTATCCCGCCCCAGGGCAGCTCCCGGCACTATCAGGACACCACAGGCACCAACAGAACCTCGGGGACAGCAGTGACACCTCAGTGTCCCCACCTCGGGAGGGACCTGCCCTGCCCCTGCTGCCGGGATGGGGAGGATGGGGACACTGGGATGGGGACACTAGGATGGGGGACAATGGGATGGGGACACTGGGATGGGGACACTGGGATAAGAATGGGGATGGGGATGCTGGGATGGGGATATTGGGGATAGGGACACTGAGATGAGGACACTGGGATGGGGACACCGGGATGGGGACACTAAGATGGGGAGAATGGGGACACTGGGATGGGGACACTGGGATGGGGAGAATGTGGATGGGACAATGGAATGGGGGACACTGGGATGGGGAGAATGGGGATGGGGACACTGGGATTGGGACACTGGGATTAGGACAATGGGAATGGGGAGAATGTGGATGGGACACTGGGATGGGGGACACAGGGATGGGGACACAGTGATGGGACACAGGGATGGGGACACAGGGATGGGACACAGGGATTTGGACACAGGGACAGGGACACAGGGATAGGACACAGGGATGGGGACACAGGGATGGGGACACAGGGATAGAACACAGGGATTTGGACACAGGGATAGGACACAAGGATGGGGACACTGCAGCTCCCACCCCCGGGCCAGAGCGCTGCTGCCGCCCCGGGATCCAGCAGGGATCACCGGCTCCCGCATCCCCGCCCATTCCCAGCCCCGTTATCCCGCGGCTCCTGGTGGAGCTGAGCTCATCCATCCCTGCACGGCAGCAGCTCCCGGCTGCGGGAAGCAGGAGGTGGCAGGCCCAATTAAGCAGGCTCCTGCTGATTAAGAGAAAAAACGATAATTCCCCCACCCCACCACGCTCATTTCCTTCTCTTTCATAGCAACCGGCGCTGTCTGAGGAGAGCTCAGAGGTTAAGAGGGAGACAGTTAATTAACACTGGAACGGCCTAGCCCTTAATTACCCCTGACACAGCTGAGAGGGCAGCGATCAGCACCATCCCCGTCTCCCACTGAGAGATTCCAGCCTGGAAATTGCTGTCTTTGCTGGGAAAAGGGACTCAGCACCATCCCTGTGTCCCACTGAGAGATTCCAGCATGGAAATTCCTCCATCCTTGGGGAAAGGAGGGACCCAGCACCATCCCCGTGTCCCACTGAGAGATTCCAACCTGGAAATTCCTCCATCCTTGGGGAAAGGAGGGACCCAGCACCATCCCCGTGTCCCACTGAGAGATTCCAGCCTGGAACCGAGGTGTGGGATGGCTCCTGTCCGCTCCGAGCGTCCTCCCGCAGCCCTTTTGGGATCACAGCCCCATGTCCCATCCCTGCCCCGTGCCACCAGCACAGGCTCCCTGCCAGGCTGGGCAGGATGCAGCCAGCCCAGAGCCATCCCTCTGAGGAGCTCACGGTGCCTCCAGCAGCTTCTGCCCTTCACCCTGGGAATTCCCTCCCCGAGCCCCCAGGCCGAGTTGTCCCTAAGGCAAGAAAACAGGGCAGCAGTGGGGACCCGAGCTCCCTGTGCTGACAGCACCTGTGTCACCTCCCTGAGCTGCACAGGGCCTTGGGGACACGGCCCTGGAGCCTCCCGGGGTGTGAGGGGAGAAGGAACGTGCAGGCTCCAGGCAGGAGCCGCCGAGGAGCCGCCGCGGTGCTGCAGCCGAACCTGCCCGGAATAATAAACGGCAGCACGGCACCTCTGTCCTGCCAGGGACAGTGCCCACGGCCAGGGCCACCGCCACAGTGTCCCCTGTGCCTGCCACAGTGTCCCCTGTGCCTGCCACAGTGTCCCCAGTGCCTGCCAGGGACAGTGCCCACGGCCAGGGCCACCGCCACAGTGTCCCCTGTGCCTGCCACAGTGTCCCCTGTGCCTGCCAGGGACAGTGCCCACGGCCAGGGCCACCGCCACAGTGTCCCCTGTGCCTGCCACAGTGTCCCCTGTGCCTGCCACAGTGTCCCCTGTCCTGCCAGGGACAGTGCCCACGGCCAGGGCCACCGCCACAGTGTCCCCTGTGCCCACCCCAATCACCTCCATCCCACCAGGGCCACCACCTCAGTGTCCCCTGTGCCCACCACAGTGTCCCCTGTGCCTGCCACAGTGTCCCCTGTCCTGCCAGGGACAGTGCCCACGGCCAGGGCCACCACCACAGTGTCCCCTGTGCCCGCCACAGTCACCTCCATCCCACCAGGGCCACCACCTCAGTGTCCCCTGTCCCCAGCCCAGCCCCAGCACCTGCTGGATTTAACCTCAGAGACAGGAAAGTGCTCGAAAAGCGACGGGGAAAAATTAATCAGCCGCAGACACCACAAGTGACACCTCCAGGCACGCCGTGGGTGGCCCTGCTGCCACACTGGTGGCACTGCTGATGGCACCAGGAGCCTGGCACGTGCCAGCAGCAGCCGTGGCTGTGTCCCTGGGCAAGGACAGGGATCCTCCTGCCCCAGGACATCGGATCAGACCCCAATGGATAGACGGGAGCACTGCTCAGTCCTCCCATGGATGATCGGCAATCCCAACCTCAGGAGGTTTTTCCATTGATTCACCCTGGTTTGGGCTGGTTTTACCCTGTTTTGGGCTGGTTTTACCCCATTCTGAGGTGTTTTTACCCACGAAGGAGGATGAAATCCACGCTCCAGTTCAGCTCCCCCAGCTGGGACATCTCCCAGAGCCACAAATCCCACGGTGGATCAAGCTGGATCAAGCTGGATCAAGGTGGATCAAGGTGGAATCACCTTCCCCAGCACCTGGCTCCCAGCCCCACCCTCTGCCCCCCTCGGCAGCACCCTCCAGGGTCCATCTCCTCTCCCACTTTGGGAACGGGGTGTTGGGAACACTTGGCTGCCGGGGGTTGCCATGGCAAACTCAATGTAAAGCTGTCAGAGATGCTGTTTATGTTGCCAAGTGGGGAGGAAGGGAAATTAAAAAAAAAAAAAATTAATTAAAAAAAAAAATCAACTCCCTCAAAATTCCCCTTCCTTCGCTGGGGTTTGAGATTTTTTTTCCCTCGTTGTGGATCCAAAGCTGTGTCTGCAGCGGGATGAGGCACGGAGCCGTTCTCCAGATGGACAAACGGACTCCAAGAGCCCAAGTCGGCAATGAAAGCGGGAAAAAAAATACCCTTGGAGCACCTTTCCTGCCCTGCCGGCCGGGAATTGTCCCTGGAGCTGTGCCTGCCACCACCCCGACCCCACTCCTGCCTCTGGAGTGCCGGAACCCAGCGAGGAAATCACCGGGAGAGACCCGGGGGCGCTGCCACCAGGGGGATGGCAGCACCATCAGGGGGTGACAGAGGGGGACAGAGGGGCTGGGGAGGGGACGAGACCCCCCGTGCAGCCCCCCGGAGCCGGGAACACCTTTCCCAGTGGGAATGTGAGACCGGGGGGTCTGCACTGGGACGGCGACACAACGGCCCCAGGGGGTTGTGACAACCTTGGGGGGACACAAGAGGGACACAAGCCCACCCTGGACAAGGCCACCGTGCCACGTGCAGCCCGCGGTGACCACCCCGCGGTGACCACCCCGCGGTGACCACCCCGAGGTGACCAGCCCGAGGTGACCATCCCGAGGTCACACCCCACGGTGACCACTCCGAGGTGACCACGCCGAGGTGACCATCCCACGGTGACACCCCGCGGTGACCACCCTGAGGTGACACCCCGAGGTGACCACCCTGAGGTGACACCCCGCGGTGACCACCCCGAGGTCTCACCCCGAGGTGACCATCCCGAGGTGACCACCCCGCGGTGACCACCCCGCGGTGACCACCCCGCGGTGACCACGCCGAGGTGACCACGCCGAGGTGACCATCCCGAGGTGACACCCCGCGGTGACCATCCCGAGGTGACACCCCGCGGTGACAGCGGCTCTTAGGGGACAGGAGGGGTCTTTTTGGGGTGCCCATTTCCCCCCTCCCCGGAGGCTCGGCGGGCAGCGGGGGGGTCCCGGCACCCCTGGGAGCCCTTCCCCTGCACACTCACCAAATCGCAATGTGCAGATGGCAGCGGCTCCTGCCTGTCCCCAGCGCCACCCCTGGAAAAGGGAACGCGGCCCTCCTTAACCCCTGCGCCGCCGGGACACCCGCAGGGACACCCGCAGGGACACCCGCAGGGACACCCGCAGGGGACACCCGCAGGGACACCAGCAGGGACACCCGCAGGGGACACCGCCCCCCTGTCGCCTCTCCCCCACCCCGCCGGGTGGCTTCACAGCGACAAACCTCATGCTCAGAGCTGCCTCCGAGGGACGGGGGACATCCCGCCGAGGATTGTCACCCTCGGGGACGGTGAAGAGCTTCCAGGGGAAGGAGGGAGGGGCGGGATGGCAGAAGGTCACGGTGGCGGAACCTTCATGCTGGTGACACGGCGGAGGAGAAGGGGACAAGGGCAGGCTGCGACAAGCCTTGGTGGCACTGAGGGAACATGTGCCAGCACCCGTGCGGCTCGGGAGGATCCGTCCCCGCACAGCCCGGGAGGGTCTGTCCCCTTCCCCCGGTCACTCCGGTGTCCCCTCGCCCCGGGGCTGCTGCAGGTGCCGAAAGCAGAAGCGGTGGCACTCCCGGGGCTCCCGGGGACAGCCACCTGTGGCACCCGCGGGATGTCCCCTCCTCCCACCGCAGCATCCGCTTCCTCCGCCGGAGCGCGCGCCAGGGGTGGGGACAGCGACATCGCCCTGCCCGGACGGGGCTGACCCCCCCCGCGCCCTAAAGGCGACAGCGACAGCCCCGGCACACCCTGGGGACACACCTGGCACTGCGGGTGACCCCAGTGAGATTCCCTCGAGGGACACGGGGGGGAAGGAGCTCGCAGGCTCCATCCTGCGGGAAAGAAACTGCGGGGAATAAAAGTGGGGAATAAAAGTCTGGGACAAGGAGCAGGAAAACGCCCAGGAAGCGCTGTGCCAGGGAAACCGAGTCACCGACCGAGTCACCAACCGAGTCACCGGCCCAGTGACAAAGCGGTGACAAAGCAGGCACGGAGCAGTGGCAGGGCGCAGGGCTGGTGCTGCTGCCCGGGAATTCCAGCGGGAATTCGCTGCTGGGATCCAGCCCCCGCGGGCAGTGCAGTGTCCCCTCGTCCTGCATCCCCGCGAGTGACAATTCCCGTCTCCCACGAGTGACAATTCCCGTCTCCCACGAGTGACAATTCCCGTCTCCCACGCCCCTCCACGTCCGCGACATCGGGCTGGCGACAAGGGCGAGGGGACAACGCCACAAGCCAGCGGATCCCGCAGGCTCAGGGTGCCACACGCCGCCGGCAGGGAGCCGCTGTCCCGGCGGTGTCACTGTCACCCACGGGCGGTGTCACTGTCACCCACGGGCGGTGTCACTGTCACCCACGGGCGGTACAGCCCCGTAGTATTTCCTCCCACAGGGCTGTGCCAGGCACAATTCCCGGTGCCAGAGGCACAGCCACGGGGCTGCCACGAGCAGGGCACAAGGCTGGAGGCCTGTCCCCAAATCGGCTGTCACCCCCTCGTCCCCACGCAGGTGACAGCACGGGTGGGCAGGCCACCAGAGCATTGTCCCACCCTTGGCCGTGTCACACCATCCTCCTCCTCTCCTTCCTCCTGCCAGGCCGAGCAGGGATGGCAGCAGGGCCAAGGTCACCGGGAAGGCACAAGGAGAAGGCAGGAGGAGGAGGAGGAGGAGGTGACATCCCCCCAAAAACCAATGTCCCCGCTCCGCAGGTGCCACGCTGCCACCACCCCGCTCACTGCAGCTGCCCTGGCTCCCATCTCGCTCCTGTTTTGCCTCCTGCTAATGGAGGTTGGAAATCTGCTGCTCTTTGGCGTGCCCAAAGCAGCAATTAACACCGGGCACAGCCTTGGCCATCCAAACCCCCAAAAATCCCCAACCCTGAGCCCCGAACCCCCGAGCTCCGAGCCTGCTGCCACCAGGGGCTGTGCCAGCCCCATCTCCTGCCGTCCAGGCCTCCCCAAAAGTGTCACATCCACGTGCCAAAGCCACCGCCGCAGCTGCCGGAGCGGTGCCAGGGCTCGGGAATCTGCCCTCTCCCCCCGGCCGGGGCTTCCCTGCTCCTCAGGGTGCTGCAGCAGCCCAGGAATTCCAGGGGCGGGTGGAAGCAAAAGGAAAAAAGCAGGGAGCCTCCAGGCGAGCTGTCAGGGGGGAATGTTTCCATCTAAGGCCTTGGTATTTCTCTCCGGCGGGCGCCTGCACTAAATCAGCGCCGCTCCTCTCATTATTCCCTCGTGCTTTACAAGGTAGCAGGGCCGGGGCAGGAATGCAGGAGGATGGGGAGCGAACCCAACCTCCTCCTGCAGCTGCAGACACCTGCAGGCCTCACCTCTGCACGGCCACAGCGTCCCCGGGCTGTCCCCTGTGTCACCCAGGTGAGGTGACATCCCCGGGCTGTCCCCTGTGTCACCCAGGTGAGGTGACAGCGGTGCTGCCAGGTTGGGGGGATTGTCCTGAATGCCAGCACGAGGTTTTAGCCACTCTTTCGTGGCATCAGGACATCGGTTCTTCCCGGCACACTGCCCCGGGGTGATTCGGCAGCAGCTGGCACACAGTGGGTGCCCTTTGCTCCTCTCTCGCCTTCCCTCGGGGTCAATCCGGTGCAGGGAGGTGTCCACCACCTTTTATCCCTCCTCCAGCCCCCTCCTGGGCTTGGCTTAGCGCTGATTTACAGCCCGGAGCGAGCCCAAAGCCGAGCTTTGGGATTTGGGCAGCTCGGAATTGTGCAGCAGGACTGGACGGGAACATCGAGGCACCAAAACCAGGCGCTGGGGCTGCTGTGGCACGGACACACCACGGAGCAGTGGCCACATCCCTAGCCCTGCCACAGCCACCTGGACCCTCCCGACTCCCGGCACACCTGGCCAGCAGGGAGGTGACACCGGGAATCCTGGCAGGATGTGGGGCCGTTCCCAGGGAGCCCCCAGCATTCGGATGCTCTCCGGGGAGGTTCCTGAGGAGCAGGAGAGCCCAGAGCAGGGCTGGGGGCAGTGTCCAGGCTGCAGGAGAGGCCACAGGGCCCGGATCCAAAGGGCAGGAACCCAGAGCTCTCTGCTCCAGAGCCCTGGACCTGTTCCCCTGGCACAACCACAGCCAGGAGTTCAGATTTTTGGATCCCAGGACAGCGGGATTTGAGGCAGAGCCTGGTATATCCCAGCCTAGGGATGCTCCAGCTCTCCCAGGGTGGCATGGGGCAGCCCAGGAGCTGTCGGTGTCCAGCTCATCCCCCCACACACCTGAGCACCCAAACAGCAGAAATCCCCCAAATCCCGACTCCCACCATCCCACATCCCACTCGGAAAGCGCAGGGATTTTAAACTCGGCATAAATCAAGTCAAACCCAGCAGACAAAGCCTGACCCAGAGCACGGGGCAGCCGGAGGGACAAAACACCACTCGGGGGACGGGAGAGGCACCGGGCAGGACAGCAGGACACAGGCACGGCGGTATTTTTAGCAGGATTACACAGGGACAGGGGATTCCTACCCCGAAGATCCCTGGGGGCTGAAAATAGGGCCCGTCACTTCCTCCAGGGACAAGCATCTGCTGCTCTGGGAAGAGCAGGAAGAGAGGAGGAGAGGGGCAGCCCGTGGGGTTGGGGACACCCTGGGACAGTGGGGGACACTTGGTGGCTCACCTTGTCACCGGAGCGCTGCCATCAGTCTCTTCCTCTTCCCTGAAGAATCCCGTGGGAGAAAACCCCAAACCGAGGCAGCGAATCCCTCCCAAAAATCTCCCAGCGGAGCCCGGCGAGGGGAAACTGAGGCAAGGCGAGGCGGAGCTGGTTGGACACCCCCGGGGAATTTGGGGATCCCCTAAAGCTGCGATGGGCTCTAGGGGAAGCCCAAAGATTCCAGAGAGGGAAGGACGCTCGGATCCCGAGGGTGGCAGCAGCCCTGGGGACACGGGGACAGCGATGCCCCTCCTGCCACCGCCACCACGTGAGGCGGGATGGGTGTCCCTGCTCCGGCACCTCGCAGAATTCTCGCTGGGAATCACATCCCTGCCGTAACTCCTGCCATCCCGGCTACCTCGGAGCACTCTCCCCGCGCTCCTTCAGACCTAAATCCATATTTCCCCATCCAAAAAACACCAAAAAACCCAAAACAACAATAACAACAACAGAAAACAAAACAAAACAAAACAAAAAAAACCCCAAAAAAAAACCCCACAACAACAGAAAAAAAAAAAAAAAAAACCACAAAGAAACCCCCACAAAAAAAATCCCAGAAACCTCAAACCAAAATACACAAAAAAACCCTACGATAATTAAAAAAAAAAAAAAAAAAAAAAAAAAAAAAAAAAAAAAAGGCAAAAAAAAACCCCCAAAGAAATCACAAAAAAACCCCCAACTAACACCCGAGCGCAGAGGAGATTCTCCAAGCCTGGCAAGAAATGCTATAAAAAAAAAAATTAATTAAAAAAAATTTTTAAAAAGGAGGCTGCGAGGGATTTTCGCTGCCGCAAAGGGTTAAAAAAAATAAAGTCGGGAAAAGCGATAGGAAAAACACACGCGGCTCCCAGGGAAGAGCGCGCCGGCTGCTCCCGTTTCCCTTCCCAACATGCCCCGCTCCTGGGAAAGTGTGGGCTGTTTTCCATATATAACTGCGAACTGTTCCATGCAGTAAGAAGTCTAATTAAAGGGAGCCAGGCGAGCAGGGAAAGGCGATATTTATCCCGCAGAAAAGAAGCCCCATCCCCAAAATCCCCCTCCTAAAAAAAAAAATCCCCAAAATCCAGACTCTCCTCGCCTAGCAAAGGGGAAAAAAAAAAAAAAATAAGAAAAAGTCCCGTGGTGGCGTTGTGGAGATGGCGAAAAAATAATAAAAGAAAGGAAAAAAAAAAAAAAAGAAAAATCCAGGCGGGAGAGGCAAACCGGAGCATGGAAAATATGGAGAAATAGGAGGGAGAGCCAGATGGGCCGGGAGAGGGGTGGGATAAGGGGGAAGGAAAACTCCTCTGAGCCGGGATGGGGGCACGGGAACCCCCCGGAACGGTGGGAGAAACGAGGATTCGAGGATCCGAATAAACAGCAGCGATCAGCTCGGAAAAATAAATACCGGAGCGAATTCAGGCAGGAGGGAAGGGGCTGGAGATGGGGTGGGAAATGCCCTGGAGGGATCCTGGGTGAGTTGGGAGGGAAAAGGGACCACCGTGGGCACCCACCCACTCACCGGGTGACCCACGGGGTCCTGCCCCGCCCAGCTGAACCCCACACCGGTGTTTTGGGCGGAATTGTCCCTTCCAGGGATGGAAAAAGCCTTGGGAAAAGGCCTGGATCTGCTGTTCAGAGCTTTGTTGGGGCTGTGCTCCCCACACCAGCGCCGTAATCCAGAGCAGGAATCACATCCCGGGGGATCGGAGCAATTAAAAACCCTTAGCGTGCTTTAATTAAGCGCTGATTATTTGGAAGAGTCGGTGAGTTTGGGGGAGAAGCACCATCACCATCATCATCATCATCATCCTCACGGGCATTGCCCATCCAATGGGATCGGGCTCTTTGCTCCCTAAAATTGGGCTTTTTCCTGCTGCTCCACCGCGGTCACACCGAGCTGGAGCCGCGGCTTTTGGGGTGTCATTCCCAAGGCTGTCATTCCCAAAGCTGTCATTCCCTGGGCTGTCATTCCCTGGGCTGTCATTCCCAGCCCCACCCTGACCTGTCATCCTGTGTATGCGTGTTCTCTCCTCCCAGCTGCACCAGTAACCTCGGCAAACTGGGATTTCCCTTCCCACATCCCTGCAAGGAAAGGATTGGGGCCTTCCAGCCTCTCCAAAGCCAGGTTTTGCCATAAATGTGCCATAAATCCCAGCTCCCTGACAAATAAAAAACACCTACGCTGATGCCGGGATGGAATCTCGGAATGGTTTGGGATGAAAGACTGAAAAAAACTCCCAACCTATGAATGAAAATCCCAAAAATGAAATCCTAAAATGGTTTGGGGTGAAGGAGACCACACCCCATTCCATGGGTAGGAGCATGTCCAACCTGACCTTCCTAGGATGAGCTCAAAAAAAACCCCAAAAAACACCTACAACGACACAGGGATGGAATCCCAGAATCCCAGAACGGTTTAGGATGAAAGACTCAAAAAAAAAAACCCTAAAAACCCCACCTACAATGACTCTGGGATGGAATCCCAGAATCCCAGAACGGTTTGGGGTGAAGGAGACCTTAAAGCCAATCCCATTCCAGACACAACGGGGACAAGGGCACGGCGCTGAGGGGAGAGCTCACACCCCCCACCCCAAAACCCCACAGCCTCCAAAGGAGAGGGACAAAGTGGCCCTGGGGTCACCCGAGGTGACAGTGGCCACCAGCCACTCTGTCCTGGCCGGAGCTGGAGCTTTGGGGAGGATTTTGGGGGGCTTTGAAGAGGTTTTGGGGGGGGCTTTGAGGGGGCTCTGGGGGGGCTTTAGGGGAGCTTGGGGGGAGGACTTTGGGGGTATTTGGGGGGTCTTTGAGGGGGCTTTGAAGAGGTTTGGGGGGGGCTTTGAGGAGGTTCGGGGGGGGCTTTGGGGGGCTTTGAGGAGGCTTTGGGGGAGCTTGAGGGGAGGACTTTGGGGAGGCTTTGCAGGGAGTTTGAGGGGACTTTGGAGGGGCTTTGGGGAGGTTCTGGGGGGTTTTGAGGGGGCTTTGGGGAGGTTCGGGGGAGGCTCTGGGGGGTTTTGAGGGGGCTTTGGGGGAGCTTGGTGGGGAGGACTTTGGGGAGGCTTTGGGGGAAGTTTGAGGGGGCTTTGGGGAGGTTCTGGGGAGGCTCTGGGGGTTTTGAGGGGGCTTTGGGGAGGTTCTGGGGAGGCTCTGGGGGGTTTTGAGGGGGCTTTGGGGAGGTTTTGAGGGGGCTCTGGGGGGGCTCTGGCGCTGCCCCAGGTGGGTCCCTAAGCAGCGGCGCTAATCCAGGGATAATTGCGGCTTTAGCAGCGATAGGGCCCAGATTAGTGTGAAAATCCGGGTGTCGGGGCAGCGCCGGCACCGAGCGGGGCTGGAGCCTGGAGAGAGGGAACGGCGGGAACAGATCTGTGGGAATACAGTCAGGGATCTTGGGAATACAGTCAGGGGATCTGTGGGAATAGAGTTGAGGGACCCCAGGAATACAGAGAGAGATCCCAGGAATAGTGAGGGATCGGTGGGAATACAGCGAGGGCTCCACAGGAATACGGTGAGGGGTCTGTGGGAATACAGTGAAGGATCCTGGGAATGCAGCGAGAGATCTGAGGGAATGCAGCGAGGGGGATCTGTGGGATACAGTGAAAGATCCATGGGATGCAGTGAGGGATGAGCAGGAATACAGCGAGGGGTTTTTGGGATACAGTGAGAGACCTGTGGGAATACAGTGAGGGATCTTTGGAACACGGCGAGGGGACACAGCGAGGGGACACAGTGAGGGGACACAGTGAGGGGACACAGGAGGGACACTGGAGCCCAGCGTGGACATCCTGCCATGGCTCAGGGCGCCGATTCCCGCTGCCCATCCCAATGGAACAATGCCAAACCCAGGGGCAGGATTCCCCCTCCGGCCCAGCTGTCCCACCCGGGATTGCTCTGCCCGCCGGAATCCCCTCCTCTGCCCAGCCCTTGGCTCCTCTCCCCTCTCCCAGCATTCTCCCAGCGGGATCAGGAGCCTTCCTCATCCCCTGCACCAGCCTCTGCACCTCCCACGGAGCCCAGGCACGGGCTGGGCAGCTGGGTTTGCTCCTGGAATAACGAGAAGAGTGGGAATGCAGGGTGGCAGCTTGGTGTGGGGTTGTCCAGCACTGTTTGGGTTCCCTCAGCACTATTTAGGGCCCCCAGCACTATTTAGGATCCCCCAGCACTATTTAGGGCCCCCAGCACTGTTTGGGGTCCCCCAGCATTATTTGGGATCCCCCAGCACTGTTTGGGGTCCCCCAGCACTGTTTAGGATCCCCCAGCACTATTTAGGATCCCCCAGCACTGTTTGGGGTCCCCCAGCACTGTTTAAGGTCCCCCAGGACTATTTGGGGTCCTCCAGCACTGTTTGGGGTCCCCCAGCACTATTTAGGGCCCCCAGCACTGTTTGGGGTCCCCAGCACTGTTTGGGATCCCCCAGCACTATTTAGGGTCCCTCAGCACTATTTAGGATCCCCCAGCACTATTTAGGATCCCCCAGCACTGTTTGGGGTCCCCAGCACTATTTAGGGCCCTCAGCACTATTTAGGATCCCCCCAGCACTATTTGGGGTCTCTCAGCACTGTTCGAGGTCCCTCAGCACTATTTAGGATCCCCCAGCACTATTTAGGTCCCCCAGCACTGTTTGGGATCCTCCAGCACTATTTAGGGTCCCCAGCACTATTTGGGGTCCTCCAGCACTATTTAGGGCCCCCAGCACTGTTTGGGGTCCCCCAGCACTGTTTGGGGTCCCCCAGCACTATTTAGGGTCCCCCAGCACTATTTGGGATCCCCCAGCACCACCTCAGCTGCTCCCACACTCGAGGGGAGGCAGGTCGGAGGTGAGGAGGCTGCGATTTGGGAAAACCCCTCTGTGCTCCCTGCTGCCTTCTCCTGGATCCCTTCCCAGGGATCATCCCGAGAGGGGACAGATCCCAGCGGCTCAGACACGGCCAGGCCGGGCCGTGCAGGGGAGGGACGGGAGGAGGAAGGGACACTCCCTCATTGTCCTTTCCAGAGGTGAAAAGGGACAGTCCCGTGCCTGGGAACGCCAGGAGACACTTCCAGCCTGCCCTCGGGGCGCTGCAGAAATTCCATCTGCAGCATCCTCCCGCCATTGGATGCATTTCACGTCCGACTGCAGGAGCCCGAGGATCCCCTGGCTGCTGACCTGCACGGAAACACCCGGCTGCTGCTGCTGCTGCTGCTGCGGGAGGGAGGGAGGAGGAAAAGGGAGAGCAGGAGGAGGAAAATCCATCCCTGCACCCGGCTCCGGGATGATCCAGCAGGTGCCCGGCGAGGCGAGACAGGCACGGAGCACATCCACAGATCAGGAGAGGTGGGGAAACAGTGCCACACACAACACAATCCAACGGCGGGGATGGAATTCGGGGCTGTAGCCATCCTGGAGAACCCACAGATAACAGGACAGCCTCCTCTGGAGGAGCCTCCCCCAAAACAGGCAGCAGCATCTCACCACCCTTTCCTTGTGGCAAGTCCAGCCTTTCCCATCTCCTCTAGGAGCCCCCCAAGCAGCAGCCAGCACTCTCCAATAAATCCGTAACGTCCTTTGAGATGAGAAACGCACGGATTCGGATTTTGATTCTGATTCAACGCCCCATGGAACAGCCAGGCCGGCTCCCGAGGGCACAGCACACCCAGAGCAGGTAGCAGGATGAGGTTTTCCAGCTGGATTTCCCCACAGGGATGCGAGCAGGGCTCGGCTCTTTGCCTTCTCCTTCCCCCAGGAAATCTCCTGCCGACTCGGGAAACACCCTCGGGCTCAGCCCCGCGGGGAGGAAACACTTCCAACACTTCCCAGCCACAGCTTTGCTCCTTCCCTTGGGTTTTTTGGCCAGTCCAGCTGGGGTCAGATCGGAGAGCAACCCGTCACTTGGGAAATAACACCACTGCAGGCCTCCTCCCTCAAAGAAACCTCAAAAGACAGCGTTTAAGGCGAGCTTAATTTGGACGACTAAAAATAGCCAGCACCAGTCACACTGGAAAATGCAGGAATATGGAGCTTCCCCCTCTCCCAGCTCCAGCCTGCACACGGGGGGTTGTGGCCCCCAGCCCCACAGATTTGTCCCGAGGGATGAGCAGGAGCCTTGGTCCCACAGGGAATGCAGCAGGAGCCATCCCGGAGCCCTGCCCCGATGGAAGTGTGGGGACCCAAAACTTTTCCCAGGCAGGATGTGGTGACTCAGAGCCACGTCTGCAGAGGGACACCCAGGAAAGCCCGCAGCCACGCTTCCCAGCTTCTCCCAGCCTCTGATCCCAACTCCCCGCAGCTGATTCAGCCGGGCCTGTGCCACGGGGATGAATCCTGCTTGTCATTCCAGCTTCCCCGCTGCTCCAGAGCCTGTCACCCGTGCTGTGACTGTCCTCCAGCCTCGCTCCGGCCGTCCAGCACCAGCCTGGCACGTCCCAGCTGCCAGCACAGCCACAAATCCAGCCTGCCCTCATTTCCCTGCGCTCTCCCTCCTTCGCACTAATCCCTCCCTGCTCCAGAGGCAGGAATAAATGTTTCGCTCAGGTTCACGCCGGAGCACGAGCTCCCTCCCAGCCCCGGGTCAGCCCCAGGCGTGTCCCCATCGCCGAGGCCACGCCGGGTCCCCGCTGCTGGCACGGCCACGTGCTGGCTCCGGCTGGAAGCCCCAATGGAGACGGAAGCTCCGGGAAGCCGCCGGCACCAGGCGCTGCCAGCTGCAGCCATCCGTCCCTCCGGGGGCTGGGGCTGAGCTCTGCAGGTGCCACCAGAATCCCACAGCCCGGCAGAAACCGCTCGGAGCCTTCCCGGCTCGTCCCAAAATCAGGGACACAGCAAGGGTGAGAGGGGACGGTGCTGGAGACTCTCCTGGGCTCATCCCAAAATCAGGGAGATTTGAGAGAGCAAGGATGAGAGGGGACAGTGATAGAGAACTGAGCTGTCTCCTCTCTCATCCCAAAATCAAGGGGGGTTTGACAGAGCAAGGATGAGAGGGGACAGTGCTGGAGAACTGAGCTGTCCCCTCACTCATCCCAAAATCAGGGGGGTTTTGAAAGACTGAGGATGAGAGGGGACAGTGCTGGAGACTCTCCTGGGCTCATCCCAAAATCAGGGGGATTTGAGAGAGTGACAATGAGAGGGGACAGTGATAGAGAACTGAGCTGTCTCCTCTCTCATCCCAAAATCAAGGGGGGTTGAGAGAGCAAGGATGAGAGGGGACAGTGCTGGAGCCTTCCTGATTTCCCGGGGCTCATCCCAAAATCAGGGGGCTTTGACAGAGCAAGGAGAGAGGACGGTGCTGGAGACTCCCTGGGGCTCATCCCAAAATCAGGGAGGTTTGAGAGAGCAAGGATGAGAGGGGACAGTGCTGGAGACTCCCTGATTCCCCTCACTTATCCCAAAATCAGGGGGCTTTTACAGAGCGAGGATGAGAGGGGACAGTGCCGGAGGACTGAGCTGTCCCCTCGCCCATCCCGGCGTTCCCGGGCTGCCTGTGGAACGGCAGGAGTGGGAGAGCAGCTTTGCCACCCAAATCCTGGGATGCGGCCCCAGCAGCGCTCCAGCAACACCGGGGTTATTTTTAAGAAGGTGGGGAAAGGAGGCGAGGCTCGGAGCTGGAATGCCGCGAGGGCCACGCCACTAAGCCTCTGGAAAGGCTGGAGCCCCGCAGAGGCGAGGCATCGGCATTCCCCAGCACGAACAAAAGGCGAGGAGCGAAAAAAGACAAGCCGAGGGCATTCCAGGGGCCGGCGAGCACCTCCCGGCCGAGCACAGGGGTGGCCAAAGGGACACTAAAGCTCCAGCTGCCGCTGCAGGGTCCTGAATTAGCATCTCGAGAAACGGCGCCGAAAATCAGACACCTCTTCTGCCCCGAAACCCGAGCCCGGACCTGAAAATCTGATCGCCGACCCCGATGCCCAAAGAGCAAAGGTCACTTCCAAACCCACGCACACGCAACGCGCCCTGTCACCACTCCTGGGGGACTCGGCTGTCCCCGCGGTCCCCTCGGCGCCCCCCTGCCCACCGCCAGCCCCCCCAGCCCCAGCAGGGCGAGAAGAAGAAGCCAGCGGCTTATTTTTAGCCTGGAGGAAGGCAGGAGCCGGGAGCTGCCATCCCGAGTCTTGCCCTTGGGCATGGGACACGCCGCTGTCCCCTCCCCGGGCCGCCCGCACCCCGCTGTCCCCAGGCTCTGCAGCGCCGGGTGTCCCCCCTGGGCTGGCATCACCGCCCCCGGGCACCAGGAGGAGGAGGAGGAGGATGAAGAGGAGGAGGAGGATGCTGGGCTCAGCCCCGGAGCCGGGCCCCGCGGCACAGGGAGCGCCGGAGTGCGGGAAAGAGAGAGAGAGAGAGAGAGAGAGAATTATTTCCAGCTCCTGAAAAGGGAAGGCGAGGCAGGGCTGACCTTTCCTGAGCCGCAGACAACAAGAGCAGAGAGATGTCGGGAATCGCTCGCTGCTTGGCGGGGAACCCTTCCCGAGCTGAGCCACCAGAACCAGCAGAAAAGAGCTGGACGTGGGCTTCCACCAAGGCCACGGGCAGAGAGAGAGAGAGAGAGAGAGAGAGAGAGAGAGCTGGGATCAGCCTGGGAAAAGGAGGGATCGGATTCCTCCTCCCTGCCCGGACAAACTCTTCCGGGTGGGGACTCCTACGCGCCGGGCTCTGCCCAGGCACGGCTCTCTGCTGCTTCTCCTTCTCCTTCCCGCAGCCCAGACGGCGAGGAATGGGGAAAAAATCGCCGCTGATCGTCCCCGGCGCCCCAGCTGCAGACTCATCCCTGCAGTGGAAGCGTCGGAGGGAATAAAAAGGGTTTTTTGTTTTTTGGTTTTTTTTTTTTTTTTTTCTCCTATCCCCGTCAGTGCAAAAAAAAACGCCAATAGTTTGGGTGAAGTTTTCCCTCCCCCTTTGGTTGCTGCTGCTGGAGTGGACAAGGAGTTCCTCAGGTTGGGGACACCTCAAGGGTTTGGCCTTGGGTGGCTGCAGTGGGTGGGGGTGGCAGGGGACAGGCCTGGTGTGGCACTGGTGTGGCACTGGAGTGTCCTGGTCCCTGCAGTGTGGCACTGGCGTGGCCTGATCCCTACAGTGTGGGACTGGTACGGCACTGATGTGACACTGGAGTGGCCTGGTCCCTGCAGTGTGGCACTGGTGTGGCACTGATGTGACACTGGAGTGTCCTGGTCCCTGCAGTGTGGCACTGGTGTGACACTGGTGTGGCAGTGATGTGACACTGGAGTGTCCTGGTGTCTGCACTGAAGCACTGATGTGACACTGGCGTGGCACTGGTCCCTGCAGTATGGGACTGGTGTGGCACTGGTGTGGCACTGATGTGACACTGGAGTGTCCTGGTGCCTGCAGTGTGGCACTGCTGTGTCCTGGTCCCTGCACAGGGCTGCTGGTGTCACAGCTGTGTGTCCCCTCCCCAGCCTGCAACCTCCTGGTCCCCATTCAGGACTCGATGCCACACTCCTGAAATCCCAGGAAGCCCCACCAGTGTCCCCATGTCCCTTGTCACCAGCCTGGGCCACAGTGGCCTTGGTCACCCTGCAGAGAGCAGGGCC
>NC_089164.1:2462825-2545439 GCF_009819655.1 Sylvia atricapilla
AACCCGAGGGGGACAGGGAAGGGTTCAGATTCCCAGCTGGCCCCCGCTGATCCGTCATCTCCTGCTCTGCACACCAGATCCCCTTACGGGAATGCTGCAGGCACCCGGCAGCACCCCTGCATCCGGGAGTTCCCAGTGAACCACGGGACGTGGGGAACACCAGGGATGTCACACTGAGCACTGGTCACCTCTCATTGCCATGGTCACACCGAGCTCTGCTCACTGACCACTGGTCACTGACCACTCCATGGTCACACCGAGCTCTGCTCACTGACCGCTGGTCACTGACCACTCCATGGTCACACTGACCACTGCCATGGTCACACCGAGCTCTGCTCACTGACCGCTGGTCACTGACCACTGCCATGGTCACACTGAGCACTGGTCACCTCCCACTGCCATGGTCACACCGAGCTCTGCTCACTGACCACTGGTCACTGACCACTCCATGGTCACACCGAGCTCTGCTCACTGACCGCTGGTCACTGACCATTCCATGGTCACACCGAGCTCTGGTCACCTCCCAATGGCCACTTCCCACTGCCATGGTCACAGTGAGCACTGGTCACCTCTCATTCCATGGTCACACCGAGCTCTGCTCACTGACCACTGGTCACTGACCACTCCATGGTCACACCGAGCTCTGCTCACTGACCACTGGTCACTGACCACTCCATGGTCACAGTGAGCACTGCTCACTGACCACTGGTCACTGACCACTCCATGGTCACACCGAGCTCTGGTCACCTCCCAATGGCCACTTCCCACTGCCATGGTCACAGTGAGCACTGGTCACCTCCCACTGCCATGGTCACACCGAGCTCTGCTCACTGACCACTCCATGGTCACACCGAGCTCTGCTCACTGACCACTGGTCACTGACCATTCCATGGTCACACCGAGCTCTGGTCACCTCCCAATGGCCACTTCCCACTGCCATGGTCACAGTGAGCACTGGTCACCTCTCATTCCATGGTCACACTGAGCTCTGCTCACTGACTGCTGGTCACTGACCACTGCCATGGTCACACCGAGCACTGGTCAGTTCCCACTGCCATGATCACCTCCCACTGCCATGGTCACAGTGAGCACTGGTCACTTCCCATCCAAGGATCTGCATCCCATTGCCATGGTCACACTGAGCACTGGTCACTTCCCAAAGGACCCACATCCCATTGTCACAGCTCCCCATCTGCATCCCACTGCCACGGTCACTCTCATCACTGGTCACTCCCCATCCAAGAACCTCCATCCCATTGCCATGGTCCCTCTCATCACTGACCATGGGTCACCTCCCCAAGGGACCTGCACCCATCCCCACGGCCACACTGACCATGGGTCACTTCCCAAATGACCTGCACCCATCCCCACGGCCACACTGACCATGGGTCACTTCCCAAATGACCTGCACCCATCCCCACGGCCACACTGACCATGGGTCACTTCCCAAATGACCTGCACCCATCCCCACGGCCACACTGACCATGGGTCACTTCCCAAATGACCTGCACCCATCCCCACGGCCACACTGACCATGGGTCACCTCCCCAAGGGACCTGCACCCATCCCCACGGCCACACTGACCATGGGTCACTTCCCAAATGACCTGCACCCATCCCCACGGCCACACTGACCATGGGTCACTTCCCAAGGGACCTGCACCCATCCCCACGGCCACACTGACCATGGGTCACTTCCCCAAGGGACCTGCACCCATCCCCACGGCCACACTGACCATGGGTCACTTCCCCAAGGGACCTGCACCCATCCCCACGGCCACACTGACCATGGGTCACCTCCCCAAATGACCTGCACCCATCCCCACGGCCACACTGACCATGGGTCACTTCCCAAATGACCTGCACCCATCCCCACGGCCACACTGACCATGGGTCACCTCCCCAAATGACCTGCACCCATCCCCACGGCCACACTGACCATGGGTCACTTCCCAAATGACCTGCACCCATCCCCACGGCCACACTGACCATGGGTCACTTCCCAAATGACCTGCACCCATCCCCACGGCCACACTGACCATGGGTCACCTCCCAAATGACCTGCACCCATCCCCACGGCCACACCGAGCATCCCTGCCGGGTGTCCCCGTCCCCTCCCGGAGCCCAGCGGGATCCCCGGGCTTTTCCCCCGGGTTTCCGCCGGTTCCTTTCCAGCAGGGCGCAGCCGTGCCCGGCGGGGAGGAGCCGTGGGCCGGGAGGAAGCCGGAGCTGCCAGCCCTTACCCGAGCTCTTGGCGGGGAGCGGCAGCGGCAGCCAACGGGGCGGCGGCCGCGAGTCCCCCCCCGCTCCCCACCGCAGGGATTTGGGGTCCCCAAATGTCCCCGCGCTGCCGGAACGGCCACTGCGGGAAAACTCCGCTCGTGGCCTAGCAGGGAGGAGAAACAGGAAAAGGATTAAAAAAATAAAAACCCAACAAACCACAAGCCGAGAGAAGAGCGGGCGGGGAAGGAGCAGGGGGCAGGAGCCGGGCTCGTCTGCCAGGGCTTGGGGACAAGGGGAAACTCCGGGCTCGGCTCAGCTCCACCCCGCCGCTTTCCACTGCTGAACAATAGTGGAGAGGAGCAGCCGTCCCTCCCTGCTCTTACTCATCCTGCCCAAGGAGCTGTGCCACCCTCGGGCCGCCGCCCTGCCCGGCCTCTGCCCGCGGGGCTCGGCCACACGGCTCCCGGCTCCGGAGCTGCCAAGGCTCGGGGTGACAGCGACAGATTCCCTGGGGAAGAGCTGCGGGACCCGCGGCACGCGAGCGGCGAGCCGGCAGCGCAGGGAATTCCCTCCGTCATCATCGTCGCCGGAGAAGGGAGGAGAAAATAAAAAAAAAAAAAAAGGAAAAAAAAAAAAAGAAAGAAAAAGAAACCAACACCCAACAACAGCCGGCGCCCTCTTAAAACCTCTCTACCTGCAGCACTTCCCAGCGCTTTTCCAGCCGGGAAAGAAGAAAGAAGCAGGGATGGGACGGGGCCGGAGCCCGCGGGGAATGCGGGGGGATGCCGGGGCAGGAATGGAGGAATGGGGAAGCGCTGCCCTCCTGCCCGGCTCCACCTGCCCCATCCCGGCACCTTCCCCGTGTCGCGGCCATCCACGCACCCCAGTGAATCCAGCCCGGCCCCGGCGAGTCACAGCCTGGAATTTTGGGCAGGCCTCCAAACCCCCCCCAGCGCCCACCACTGAGGGAGGGTCCGCCCAGACCCGAGGGGCACCTGCAGCCCCCCTGAGCCCCCCGGCAGCCCTGGGGTGGGGTTCCGGGGGCTCAGCCGAGGAGGGAAGCCCAGGGCCAGGGAGGGATCCCCGGGGCGCGGCGGGGTGGGGCTGGCGGAGCGCGGGGGCGTCAGCCTCTCTCGCTCATGATTTAATAATTTCGGTGCGTTTCAGTGCTCAGGGAAGCGAAAGATTGAGGGCAGCGTCTGGAGGCAGGCGGCTCTGCAGCCCCTGCCTCGTCCACGCAAGCCTGGGAGGGGGTTTTGGGGTGGGGTGGGGGCTCCGCTTGGGGTCCCCCGGCCCCAGGACGGCTCCGGGTGCCCCACGACGAGCTCCGAGCACTCACCTCCACCCCAGCTCGCTGCCCTCGGCTCCTGCCCGTCCACCCACGTCCGGGGCTGCCGGTCCACGGCCACGGGCAGAAACTGGCTGCACTGGTTTGAGCTTCGCTCTTCAAACCCCCACCCAAGCTCAGGTCTCCAGAGATAAGAGCACAATAACCTATTGTCCCTCCTCCCCTCCCAACATCTCCAGTCGCCTCTGGCGAAGCGGGGAGGGACCACCCGGCTCCGCACAGCCCCCCGCCCCCGCCGCCGGGCAGCCCACGGGGGGCACGGACCCACCGAGCCAGGCCAGGGATGCTGCGAGCCTCCGGAGCCGGGGCTGGGATGCGCTGGGGACAGAGGCAGGAGGAGACGGACGAGGCCAAGAGCCCGGCCGGGCTTTCCAACAGATTTCCTGATTTTTTTTTTTTTTTAATTTATTTTTCCGCCTCCCCACTCCTGTTTTCTCCGCCGTGGCTCTGCCCAGCTGGATTGGTGCAGGCAGGAAGGGGGGACGTGCCCAGCCGTGGCGTGGGCAACCCCCGCACGCACCTCCCCAACCGCATCCCACCCTCCCCACGCGCCCCCCACCCCAGTCACCCCACTCCAGGCAGGGAGCAGCCCCCTCCCAAAAAAAAAAAAAAACACCCCAAAACCACCCACGCAACACCTTCCCCGCTCTGTCCTTGGGCTGCCGCAAGCCCCCCTCCCCTTCCCCCGCCTCTTCCTTCCTCCATCATCCTCATCCTCCTCCTCCTCCTCCTCCTCCCCGCAATGCCACAACTCGCTGCCTCCCAAAAATCCAGCAACACGCGCGACCGGGAACCCCGCGCCCCCCACCTCATCTCCCCCACCCCGCCGCCGCTTCAAGGGCAGGCAACAAGTTGTAGGATCCGAGCGGAGCGTCCTCCGCACCCCAAATCCCGAGGGGGGGGCTGCCGGAGTTGCCCCCCAGGAGATATTTGGGGGCTTCACACCGCCCACGCCCCAGAGCGGCCGGACCGCGGTCACCCCATCAATCCACGTGGGGTTGGGGTCGCGGGGGTCCCACGTTGAGCCCCCCCATGATTTAGGAACCCACGCCAAGCCCCCCCTCATCCCACCTGCTGCACCGGGACGGATCGGGGCGGGTGAAATCCCCGCTGCCAGCGCCCCACCCGCCCCGCCAGAGCGGCGGCAGCGATGCTCCCACCCACCCACCCACCCGCGCCCTTACAAAGAACCCCCTCCCGCAGCCGCCCCACGTCACTCCCGTGGGTGCCCCCAACACCTCAACCTCCCCCGTGGGACCCCCCCCCTCCCGGACCCCTGTGCCGGGGCGCCCCCAACCCCTCCGAGCACTCACCGGCTCCGGTCCCACGGCGCCCGGCTGGCGGCGGAGCCTCCGCGACTGGCCATGGGATGGAACGGGGGCAGCGGTCCCGGAGCTAACGGGAGAAAATGCTTGTCATGGCAACCCCCGTGCCGTGCGGGGCCGTGCGGGGCCGTGCGGGGCCGGGCCGGCGAGGGAGGGGACGGCGGCCAGGGAGGGGGAGGGCTCGTCCCAGCCCGCCGGGGGAGGGGCTCCCTTAAGGTGGCTGCACGCCCCGACGGCTGCTTAAGGGGGACGGCAGAAGGAACGGGGTGAAGGGCGCGGAGAGGGGGGACAGCGCCGTGGGGAACCCCCAACAGGGACAGGAGACCGCCAGGAGTGGGGAGTGCACGCCTGGAAAGGGTGGGGACACTACCGGGAAATGTGGGGACACCCTGGACAGGGCGGCGGGTGCACCCCTGGAAAGGTTGGGGACACCCCCGGGAAATGTGGGGACACCCTGGACAGGGCGGCGGGTGCACCCCCGGAGAGGTTGGGGACACCCCCGGGAAAGTGGGGACACTCCAGGGAGAATGGGGACACCCCTGGAGAGGGCGGTGGGTGCACCCTGGAAAGGTTGGGGACACCACCGGGAGAATGGGGTCACCCCCGGGAACAGTGGGGACACTCTGGACAGGGCGGCGGGTGCACTCCCGGAGAAGGTGGGGACGCCCCCGGGCAATTTGGGGACACTCCCGGGCAGCCCCGAACCTGCACCCCCCTGGCAATGTGGGGACCCCCTTGGAAGAATTGGGGGGTTCACCCTGAGAAGGAATGGGGACACCCCCGGAAAGTGTGGGGACATCCCCGGACAATATGGGGACCTCCGGGAACAGTGGGGACACCCCGGACAGGGCGGCGGGTGCACCCCCAGAAAGTTCGGGGACCCCCAGGACAAGAGAATGTGTGCACCCCAAACAGTGGGAGGACCCCAGGGGCAGAATGTGGGGTGCGACCCCAAATAATGTGGGGACCCCTCGGGCAATGTGGGGACCCCCACGGGCAACCCCAGTCACCCCCAAGCAGTGTGGGCACCTCATTGGGCAGTGTGGGATGTGCACCCCAAAAAAGTCTGGGGACATCCCTTGGCAATGTGGGGACCCCTCCCAGGGCGGTGTGGGCACCCCAAAAAGCGAGGACACCCTCATGCTCACTCTGGGTGTGGGGGAGGCACAAGGGACTTCATCACCTGTGACAAAATTTGGGGTTTTTGTGGGGTTATAGTGGGTTTTGGGGT
The DNA here is from genome assembly GCF_009819655.1 of Sylvia atricapilla. Classification (NCBI taxonomy): domain Eukaryota; kingdom Metazoa; phylum Chordata; class Aves; order Passeriformes; family Sylviidae; genus Sylvia; species Sylvia atricapilla. Next base: position 2,468,952 of record NC_089164.1, read on the forward strand.
GAGACCCACCCTGAGAGCAGCTGTCCCCTCATGGGACAGCATCACTTTGGGGACACTGGCACCCTGAGCGCCACGAGGCTCCCCCATCCCACACCTCACCCCTTTGTTTTTTGTTTTTATTTTTCCAAAAGAACCCGGATAAAATCCCTTACGGAATCCTTCCCAAAGCTCTGGCCGTGTGCTGGTGGCCTCGGGGCCAGCGGGGCTGGGAAGGGGCACCTTAAATCCCCTCCCGGAGGCCCAGTTTGGTTCCAGTTAAACCAGTGGAACACCCCGTGCGGGCACAGCCCCTCATTAGCGCTCCCAACACGGAATTTTTTCCCCCCTTGAGGGCCTGCACCTCCATAATTCCACATTCCTGAGCGCTCCCAGCCCGTGGTGCTGCGCAAGGCTGGAAAACCTGGGAATTCCTCCTTTCCATTTTCCACCAAAATCCCTCCCTCAGCCCATGCAGCGGCTCTTTTGGAGCAGGGAATGTTGTTTGAAGTCGCCTGGCTTCAAAACGGCGGATTTAATTCCATATTGGATTTAATTCTGTCTCTGCGTCCTTTGGAGCGCGACCCGGCTTTGAGCTTTGCTTTGAGGGGAGGAAAAACGCCCTGGGCTGGGAATTCCTCCTTGGCATCTTCCCGGGGAGTTCACAGGGTTATTCCTTCTGAAAAATCAAGTATTTTGAGGCTGGGGATTCTCGCTACAAGGGAAAATGTTGAGGCTCGAAAAACGACCTCTGGCCTCGTCTGTTGAATCGCTCCACGCTTGTCCAACACAAAAAAAATTGGGAATAAACATCAGGATTTTAACCCTCCACCAAAAAATGGGAATAAACACACAGATTTTATACCTCCAATAAAAATTGGGAATAAACACACGGATTTTTGCCCTCCACCAAAAAAAAAAAAAAAATGGGAATAAACACATAGATTTTATCTCTCCCCCTCAAAAAAAGGAAAAAACATGGATTTTAGCCCTCTACCAAAAAATGGGAATAAACACATGGATTTTTCCCCTCCACTAAAAATTTGGGAATAAACACACGGGTTTTATCCGTCCACCAAAAAATGGGAATAAACACACGAATTTTGTCTCTCCACCAAAAAAAAAAAAAAATGGGAATAAACACACAGATTTTTCCCCTCCACTAAAAATTGGGAATAAACACATGGATTTTCTCCCTCCACCACCAGCAGCCAGCCCTGACCAGCCCAGCTCTCCGTGAGCCTGGAGCAGCTCGGCACAGAGGTGTGGGAGCCGCTTCCAACGGGCCCTGGAATGGCCAAACTGCCATTGAGACTGAACGGCCTTTTCCAGCAGGTTCTGGAACCTTCCCCGACAGGTTCTGGGAGCTTGGAAGGAATCTCTGACCATCTGGATTTGGGGCTCCGGGGAGGAAATCTGCCTTCCTGCCTCGGGGAAGGCGTGTGAGCTCGGCAATGCCGGGAATCCGCGAATCCTCGGGTTTGGGTGGAAATGGGGGAAAAGCGGGTTTTTCACCCCGGGGTGGTGGCTGTGGGAGGGACACGCCAAAAATCCACGTGGGGAATGTGATTCCTGTGCGGTGACAGGATGGGGACAGCCCCAGAGCCTCTGGCAGGCCGTGTTTAGGGAGAAGCACGTGGAGGAAAAGGGAAAATCCTGGCAGGAGCTGGAGGGTCACCTCCAAGGTCATCGAGCTGCAGACGGGAAAAATCCCTGCAGAGAATATTTTGGGACCCTCTGTATGTGTGTGTGTGTCACCTGCCCGTGCCGGTGTCACCCATCCTGCTCCAGCCCTGACAGCCACAGGCCACCTGCTCCTCCCGGGGTGGTGACAGAGGTGTGGGGTGGTGACAGAGGTGTCCCCACACAGGAAGGAGAAGGACACAAGCCCTGAGCCAGCTGAGCTCCTGCTCGTGTCCCACACACCCGGCCTGGAGCTTCAGGAGGCACATCAGGAGCAGCTCCAGGTGTCACAGCCCCGGGGGTGGCACTGGGGACAGGAGTGATAATGGGGACATGTTGGATTTTGGGGTAACAGTGGGGACAGACTGGATTTTGAGGTTGCAGTGGGGACAGATTGATTTTTGGGGTGACAATGGGGATGGGCTGGATTTGGGGTTGCAGTGGGGACAGACTGGATTTGGGGTGACAATGGGGCAGGCCACATTTGAGGTGGCAGTGAGGACAGACTGGATTTTGGGGTGACAATAGGGACAGACTGATTTTGGGGTGACAATAGGGACAGACAGGATTTTGGGGTGACAGTGGGGACAGGCTGCTTTGGCTCTGTCAGGAGCTCCCAGGAGAGCCCTGAGGGACATCCTGGATCCCACTGGGAAGTCCCTGCAGGGCTGTGCCTTCATCCTCCTCACCCTCCTCAGATCAGGGCTGGATCATCAATTATCCCTTTTCTCATGGCTCTGGCCATGGATGGAGGGACCAAATCCCCTTTCCTGGCTGGGATCCAGGAGCACTCTCCTGGATGTGAGGAGGATTCCTGGATGGATTCCTGGATGGATTCTCTTGTTCCTTGCCTCCAGCACCTGCTGCAGGTTCCTCTGGATCCCAGATCCAAAGGCCTCTCCCTTCCCATTCCCTGGAAAACCAGCCAAAGGCCCCCAGTGACCAGCAGCACCTGAGTTTTCCATCAGGGACACAAATCCCAATGGAAATCTCCGCTGTTATCCCGATTTTTGCCACCTCTTTTCTTCTCCCAACACTTTTTCTGGCTGCTCTGGAAGAGAAGCCGAGCAGTGCCCGGCCTGGGTAGTGCCAGGCCTCGAGGAGCAGCGCCAAGATAAAATAAATAACCCAAAAAAAGAAATCATCCTTCCACCAGGCTCTTCCCTTAAAAGAAAAAAAAAGAAAAAGAAAAGGAAGAAAAAGAAAAAAAAATAAAAATCTGGCTTCCCTGATGATTTCCCTTTAAACCCAGCCCCTAATATTTGGATTAATTTGCCTTTAATGCCTCCCAGGCTGGGAACTTGTAGGTGGAGTTTTTTCAGCCCGAAGAATGAATTCAATCAGCCGAGTTGTATCAGCCAAGTCACAAACCCATCAAAACGCGGGGCCAGATCCTGATCTCATCCCCGGAGCTGGGGGGGTAAATCCAGCGCCGCTGGAACACTCGGGGAAGGTTTTTTTTGTCACCGTGCCCTGCGAGCCGAGCTCGGCGTTGAACCCCCCCGAGTTCCTCATGGAAACACTGAGTGACTTTTGGGCACAAGGCAGAGAGTCTGTAAAAAAAAAAAAAATCTCTCTCCATTCAAGGGCTAAATATAGGGAAGAGCCAGTGCCAGCGCCGTGGTGCTCGGGGATAAATAAACCCTGGAGAGGTTCTCGGGGGGTCCTGGGGGGATCACCGAGCTGGAGATGCTCCCGCAGCTGCTGGAAAAGGGATTTAAAGGAATTTTTTCCTGCTTTTTTTCCCCCTCTCCCTGCTCAGCCCGGAGCTGTCTGTTCGAGGCCCAAATTCCTGCTTGGAATTTGGGATGCTGATGGGAAAAGTCCCATCACGGTCCCATCACGGTGTCCACAGCAATTCCCTGCTCTTCTCCCGGCTTTCCTCACACCCTAAGGCCTTTGGAGACCCCCAAAAATATCAATTCCCGCAGGCACGGAACTGCTAATTACCCATCACAGCACTAATGAACCTCGCCTAGCTCATTCCTGCTCCCAATTACTCCAACAGCCCCGTTAATTCCTAATTAAGCAGCTCCTTCATCGAGGAGGGGGAAAAGGGGTTTGACGAGAGGAGAGGAGGAATTTGGGGATTGGGAGGGAATTTTTTGCTTTATGACTGTAATTAGGAGCCGGAATTATTTGCTCACCTACGGAACTGATCAGCGGAGTGCCCGGGAGCCTTTTCCCTGCGCATTCCCGGTTGGAAGCACGGCAGGGTTTAAATCTGTTTAGAGCCCCTTATTAAATCCCCCCCAAAAAATTCTGTGCCAGCTCCGGAGGAGCCTTTGGGCTGCTCCTTCCCGAGCATCCCTGGGTGTGGGATGAGGAGGAATTTCGGGATCCGCCTTTTTCCACGGATCCCCCTTTTCCAGCAGCTCTTGGGATCCTCAAAATCCTCTCCCGAGCGTTGATTCGCAGGGAAACCCAACCGCAGGGAAAACCCCCCGAGACGCTGCAGCTCCCTCCCGAAATGAACATTTCTCCCTCCAGCCCCGACCCCGTTTGGTTCCTCACATCGAGGACGAACCTTGTGCGGGGTGTTGGCGGCGCGGTAGCAGCTCGGGGACCTCGGTGCGCCCGAGGAGAGTCCCCGCTGGCGGCGGTGACAGCGCGGTGGGCGGTGCTGAAGGGGACGGGAGCGAAGTGACAGCGCGGGAGAGAGAGAGGGAAAAAAAAATATCTGTGCCCGTCACCGGCGAGATGACAGCGCCGAGCTGGGGAGGAGGGGGAGCTCCCGAGCACTGCTTTGGGGGTTTCGTTCCTCTAGGGATGAGGGGGAAAAGAAAATGAAATGAAATGAAATGAAATGAAATGAAATGAAATGAAATAAAAGAAAAGAAAATAAAATGAAATAAAAGAAAAGAAAAGAAAAAGAAAATAAAATTTAAAATTAAATAAAATGGTAAAATAAAATAAAAAACATAAAATAAATAAAGCAAAATAAAATAAAATAAAATAAAAAGAAAATAAAATTTAAAATTAAATAAAATAGTAAAATAAAATAAAAAATAAAATAAAAAAGCAAAATAAAATCAAATAAAAAGAAAATAAGATTTAAAATTAAATAAAATAGTAAAATAAAATAAATAAAGCAAAATAGAATAAAATAAAAATTAAATAAAATGGTAAAATAAAATAAAAATGAAATAAAATAATAAAATAAAAAAGTAAAAATAAAGTTAAAATTTAAAAAATAAAAATTTAGAAATAAAGCTAAAATAAAATAAAAATAATAAAATAAAATAAAAATTAAATAAAATGGTAAAATAAAATAAAAATGAAATAAAATAATAAAAAAAGTAAAAATAAAATTAAAATTAAAAAAATAAAAATTTAGAAATAAAGCTAAAATAAAATAAAAATAATAAAATAAAATAAAAATTAAAATAAAAAAATAAAAATAAAATAAACATAAAATAAAAATAAAATAAAGAAATTAAAATTAAAAATAAAAATAAAATAATAAATAAAATAAAATAATAAATAAAATAATAAATAAAATAAAATAATAAATAAATTAAGGCGCTGAAGATGCTCTCGGTCCCACCTGGACCCTGGTGACCCCATAGAGCATAGGCTTGAAATCCTGAGATGTGACAGCAAGGACAGGGGTGACCCCAGCCGGGCCACTTTTGTCACCTTCACAGAGCTGTGGGGTGGGGAGACGCTTTCCCCGACGAGCGGATCCCGGGACACTCCCCGAAATCCCAAATTTGGGGCCCAAACCGATGGATAAAAGCCCAGGGGAACACGCGGAGCCCCAGCGGAGCCAACCCGGATTCCTCCGGATTCCTGCTCCCAGAAAGGGCCATTCCCCCTGAACCCGCCTTCAGCTGCTCGGGGAGTGACAATGAGGGGACATCAGCGGCGTTGGTGTCACAGGGCAACACCCGAAACAAGGGGGAATACACAAAAAAGGGGTGAAATACCCAAAAGAGGGGTGAAATACCCCAAAAAGGGGTGAAATATCCAAAAGAGGGGTGAAATACCAAAAAAAGGGGTAAAATATCCAAAAGAAGGGTTGAAATACCGAAAACAAGGGTGAAATACCCAAAAAAGGGTGAAATACCCCAAAAATGGTGAAATACTCAAAAAAGGGTGAAATACCCAAAAAAGGGGGTAAAATATCCAAAAGAAAGGTGAAATATCCAAGAAAGGAGTGAAATACCCCCCCAAAAAATGGGTGAAATCCCCAAAAAAGGGGTCAAATACCCCTCCAAAAAGGCTGAAATACCCCCTAAAAGTGTGAAATACCCAAGAAAGGGGTGAAACACCCCAAAAAAAAGGGTGAAAATTGGTGGAAAAACCTCATCTGCCAGGCCGGCCTCTTCCCAAACCAGGGAGGAAGAAGGAATAGGGATAAACAGACCCATTTCCCAGGGAAAACAAACCAGGAACGGCTCCTTTATTGGAATAATAACCATCAATAATGCATCGCTGAGGAGCTGCAGATGAGTGCAATTAAAAAAAAAAAAAAAAAAAAAAAAAAAAAAAAAAAAAAAAAAGAGGCAAAAAAGGCAAAAAAAAAAACCACAAAAAACCTAGATTATTCCTCGCAGCCTTCCCCGAGATTTATGGAAATGAAGCAATTCCTGAAGCTCGGCAGAGCTGGGGGAGCCCGGGTGGAAAGAAGAGGAGAACCAGGGGGGGAGAAAATAAATTTAAAAAAAAATAAGCAGGAAAAAAAAAATAATAAATGAAGAAAGGCCCTAACGTGGGGATTTATAAATATTTTACAGCCGAGGAGGAGGAGGAGGAGTGGGGAGCCGCGGATAAAGATGGGATTTGCGGGCGGCCGTGGTGGGAGGGAGGAATTAATCACACAAAAAAATAATAAAAAAATAATAATAATTAAAAAAAATTAAAATAAAATCAAAACGGAGGAGAAATTTGGCTGCGGGTGGCAGCACCCACGGCCCCGAGGGGCCCCGGGGTGCGGGGGAAAGGTCGGGGTTTGCCCGGGGAGGGGCAGGTGATAACTTCCCTCCCTCTGGCACCGCGCCGGGGGCTGCAGGAGGCACCGAGAATTCCTTTGGGAAAGGCGGAATGCAAATATTGACCGGGAAAAAGCTGCTGGATAAAGGCTGGGAAAGCCACGCTGGGGTGGGAGGAGGTGAACTTTGTGTCGTTGTCACTTATGGGTCACTCAGACACCGCGGAAATTGCCATGGCGGGGTGGTGGGGCAGGAGAAGAGATCCCGGGGAGTGGGATAATCCCAGATTTCATGGGCTGGCATTCCCAAATCCTGCTCTTGTCACCGACCAGGCGGGCCTAGGACCAGGCACACAGTCTGAGCTCCAGGAAATGTCACCTGGGATGGGGACAGCAAACCCCTGTGGCCCTGGCAGGGACATCAGAGGGGAGCCAAGGACATTGCACGGGATCCTGGAACGGTTTGGGTGGGGAGGGACCTTAAAGCTCATCCGCGGGGACAGGGACACCTCTCCTTGTCCCAGGTTGCTCCAAGCTGGCCTGGGACACTTCCAGGGATGGGGCAGAGCTCCGGGTTGGTGGAGCTGGAGCCGTTCCCACAAACAGCCCCATCCCTGGAGTCTCCTCAGAACCTGCAGGGATCCTGCTCGGCCTGGAAGATTTTCCTTTTCCCTCCCAGCGCTTGGGTTGTGCTCCCCGGGGACTTTGCAGCAGCTGGAATGTCCCATCCTCGCTCCATCCCAGCTGAGCACAGGGACAACCCTGCACCAGTGTGGGATCCTGTTCCCAGCTCCAAACCCGGCTCCATCTGCTGGGTTCTGGGTGCTGATCCCCATCCATCTGTCCATCCACCATCCATCCATCCCTCCATCCATCCACCATCCATCCCTCCATCCATCCATCCCTCCATCCATCCATCCCTCCATCCATCCATACATCCCTCCATCCATCCATCCCTCCATCCATCCATCCCTCCATCCATCCCTCCATCCATCCCTCCATCCATCCATCCCTCCATCCCTCCATCCATCCCTCCATCCATCCCTCCATCCATCCCTCCATCCCTCCATCCATCCATCCATCCATCCCTCCATCCATCCATCCATCCATCCCTCCATCCATCCATCCCTCCATCCATCCATCCCTCCATCCATCCCTCCATCCATCCATCCCTCCATCCATCCATCCCTCCCTCCATCCATCCCTCCATCCATCCATCCATCCATCCCTCCATCCATCCATCCCTCCATCCCTCCATCCATCCACCATCCATCCCTCCATCCATCCATCCCTCCATCCATCCCTCCATCCATCCATCCATCCATCCCTCCATCCATCCATCCCTCCATCCATCCATCCCTCCATCCATCCATCCATCCCTCCATCCATCCATCCATCCATCCATCCATCCATCCATCCCTCCATCCATCCATCCATCCATCCCTCCATCCCTCCATCCATCCCTCCATCCATCCATCCATCCATCCCTCCATCCATCCCTCCATCCATCCATCCATCCATCCATCCATCCCTCCATCCATCCATCCCTCCATCCATCCATCCATCCATCCCTCCATCCATCCATCCATCCATCCCTCCATCCCTCCATCCCTCCATCCATCCATCCATCCATCCATCCATCCATCCCTCCATCCATCCATCCATCCATCCCTCCATCCATCCCTCCATCCCTCCATCCATCCCTCCATCCATCCATCCCTCCATCCATCCATCCATCCATCCATCCATCCATCCCTCCATCCCTCCATCCATCCATCCCTGACCCCTCTCTCCCCTCCCATGCCGTATCCAGCCTGGAAAAGCTCCATGGCACCTGCTGGGAGCATCTCCAGGTACAAAACCCTCCCAGGGCTTCTTTAAAAATCCAAGAATTTCTCTTGGCAGGAGAGAAATGAGTCACGGCAGGGAGAGAGGGAGAGGAGAGGGAGCTCACGGCAGCAGGAGGGAAGGAGAGCCGGCAGCAGGGCTTGGAAAAGGGATGGGAATTCACCGGGAAGCAACCATGGCATGGGACACCTGGAGATTTGGGACACAGCCACTGTCACCCCATCGCCAAGCTGAGGGCAGGACTTTCCCCGCAGGACTTTCCCTGCAGGATTTCCCTGCAAGATTTTCCCAGCAGGATTTTCCCTGCAGGATTTTCCCTGCAGGATTTTCCCTGCAGGATTTTCCCCGCAGCCCCGTGGGCTCAGAGCTTTTGGCACGCAGGAATGCCAGCCTTGGAAAAGCAGGAAGGTGACAGGGACACCCACCACACTGCCCTCACATAGGGCGGGGTCAGGCTCGTGACCAGGAGGAGTTTTTCCTTGGAAAAGGCCGGATCGGAGCTGCCCGGGGGGCTTTGGAGTCCGCACGCCTGGAGGTGTCCGAGGCAGGCCTGGATGTGACACTCCGGGTGACACGGCGGGGAGCGGACACAGCTCGGGCCCCGCGATGCTGCGGGGACCCTCCAGCCTGGCCGAGGCCGGGGTTCGGGCACACGTCGGGCCGCAGGGACCCCCTCACACCGCGGGGATGGGCGGCGGGGTCCGCGCTGCGGCTGTGGCACCGATGTCCCCTCCCTCTCTCCCTCCTGTGCCTGTGTCGCACATCAGCGGTGACGCCAGCAGCTCCTGTCCCCGCTGGCTGCTGAGACAGCCGATCCCGGCTCCCGGCTCTGACGTGGGAACCTGCCCTTCATTTCCACCGCCACCGAGCTGTTTTCTCCCTTTTTTTATATATATTTTATTTTTAATTTATTATTATTTTTTTTTCTCGCTGCCGAGCCGCACTTCGCCCGGCACAGGAGGTGACAGGCGGTGACAAAGCACCGGGAGGCCCCGCGGTTGGCACGGCCCGGCTTCCCCAGGAGCAATTAAGCTAACGAGGGGCCACGGGCTGGGCTGGCAGCGTCCCTGGTGAACCCGGGTCAGGAATGACACATCTCATCCATAAAGGATGGCGATGGATGAGGCTGAGCTCCCGGGGGGAAAAAACAACCCAAAGAAGGGCGGGAGGGGAGGGAGGATCTGTCCCCGAAGGAGAGGAAGGAAAATCTGTCCCCAAAGGAGAGGAGGAAGAATATGTCCCCAAAGGAGAAGAAAGAGGATCTGTCCCCAAAGGAGGGGAAGGAAAATCTCTCCCCGTAGGCGGGGAGGGAGAATTTGTCCCAAAAGGAGGGGAGGGAGAATTTGTCCCCAAAGGCCGGGCAGGGGATGGTGCAGCCCAGGAGATGAAGGATGAAGGAACCCTGCAGGGTCGGGATGAAGGGGCAAAGATCCAGGGTAGGTGCTGGAGGTTGGGGTGCAAACATGAGTCCAGGTGTGCTCTCAGAGCCAAACCCCTGTCCAGGTGTGTTCCCAGATCCAAACCCCTGTCCAGGTGTGCTCCAGGATCCAAACCTGAGCCCAGGTGTGCTCCACTGGCTGACCCCAGGAAGGACAGCACAGGCCACCTGGGCTGGTGGGGCTGGGAGGAATCCAGCAGGGGTATGAGGCAGAAATTCCCATCCAGGAGGGACTGGGAGGGATTGAAGCCTCCAGCCCTGCCTGACCCACAGCCCCTCCAGCCGTCCTTTGTCCCTGTCCCCCTGTCACAAATGTCCTTCTTCCCATTCTCCCTGAAATCCCAGCCTGCCTGAGCCGGGATTGGGATCGGCTTTCCAGCCCAGGTCCTGGGGGAGAACGAGCTGCTGCACCCGGCAGAGCAGAGTCCAGCCTGTGGGGACATCAGTGTCCAGCTTGGGGACATCAGTGTCTGTCCTGTGGGGACATCAGTGTCCAGCTTGGGGACACCAGTGTCTGACCTGTGGGGACATCAGAGTCAGGCCTGTGGGGACATCAGAGTCAGGCCTGTGGGGACATCAGTGTCTGTCCTGTGGGGACATCAGAGTCTGACCTGTGGGGACATCAGAGTCCGGCCTGGGGACATCAGAGTCTGACCTGTGGGGACACTGTCAGGCCAGTGGGGACATCAGAGTCCGGCCTGGGGACAGATCAGTGTCCAGCCTGGGGACACATCAGACCGGCGGCACTCTGAGCCCCGATGAACCACTCCCACCCTCTCTGGAGCCCTCAGGAAGCAGAAGTTCGAAGCAGAAGTTCTCTCCTTCCCTCTCTCCCCACTCAGATTTTCCAGTGACCCAGCGCTGATGGAAACTCGGCCGTTCTCTGGCCCTTTTTTCTCCAGGGTGTGTTGACTTTTTATTTTTTATTTTTAATTTCCAGCTTCCCCCCAGCCCTGAGTGACCCTTGGAGGACAAAGCATCACCCCCGGCCCTGGCACAGCTCACCCCGTTCTGCTCCGAGCAGGGGAGATCCGCGGGGAAAAGCGGAAAATTCCCGTTCCCAATTCCATTGGGAATCCCCAGCAAAGGAGGAGCAGCCCTAAACAGAGTCCACAGGGACCGGGCCCAGCCGGGAGGGGACAGGGAGGGGACAGGGAGGGGACAGGGAGGCAGAATCTCCTTTTCTTTGGGATTTGTCAGGAAAAGCTGCGTCCTCCTTTCCTTTGGGATTGCTTAGGGAAATCTCCACCCCCTTTTTCTTTGGGAAATCCGGAACAACATCCCCTTTTCCTTGGGATTTCTCCGGGACAGCCAGGAGCAGCAGAGGTGACAGAGGGGACAAGCAGAGCCCAGCCTGGAGCACCCAAACATCCAAAAGGGACAGCCCTGTCCCCTCTCCGGGTGACACTCTGATAACGCAGTGGATCATTCCCATATTTCAGCGTATTTTTGGGAATCTGGAAGCAGCTGTAAAAAAAACTTGCCACCCACGGAGAGCTTTGGCTGGAGCTCCCCAGCTCCCGGCCACCTTCACACCTCCTTTCCCGGCTGGATCCCGGCTGGATCCCGGCTGGATCCGGCCCGATTCCCGGCCAGCCTCGCCAACACGAATCCCCGCGTTCGGGGATTAATCAGCTCCTTAATTAATCATTAAGAAGCCCCCAGGTCGCACTCGAGCAGAGGCACAAGAGCTCCCCAGCGCTCATTCCCTAAATCTGCTCCTAATTAGGAGTGGACTCACCCCTACAATTAATTGCTGGAGTTTTTCATTAGCGCCTGGATACCCAGATCCGTTTGGGCGAGGAGGCAGCGGGGTAATTAATCAGGTTGTCACTAATGAGGGGAGCCTCCAAAGCCGTGGCAAAGTCCCCGTACCTGGCCGGGGGACAGCTGGTGGCTTCCAGCGGAAACTTGGCTTTGGGACAAGCGGGATTTGGGCATTTATTTTTTTTTTTTTCTCCCCCAGCTCTGGCGCTGCTGCTCGTGTGCCCTGGCAGCCCCTGGGGCTGTCGCTTGGCGTGACACAGCGCTGTTGTCCCCGCTCGGCCCGGGCCCGTGTCCCCGCCTGCCCGCTCCTTGTCACCGCCGCCGGGCCCCGAGGGAGCCGAGGCTGGAGCTGGAACTGGCGGCTCTGATTCCTCTCCAGGTGCCTGTGGGGCAGCAGGATCCCTTTATTTCCCGGTTTTTTCCCTGTTTTCCCGTCATTTCCCCCCCACTTTCCCCCATTTCCCCCATTTCTCCCCCATTTTTCTCCCATTTCCCCCCATTTCCCCCCACTTTTCCCCCATTTTCTCCCATTTCCCCCCTTTTTTCCCCATTTTCCCCCATTTACCCCCATTTCTTCCCCCATTTCCCCCATTTTCCCCCATTTTCCCCGCTTTTCTTCCCATTTCCCCCCGATTTTTCCCCATTTATTCCCCATTTACCCCCATTTCTTCCCCCATTTCTTCCCCCATTCCCCCATTTCCCCCATTTTTCCCCACTCCCCCTCATTTCCCCCCGTTTTTTCCCCATTCCCCCCCAATTTTCCCCCAATTTCCCCGTTGTCCCCCCATTCTCCCATTTCCTCATTTTCCCCATTTCCCCCTATTTCCCTAATTTTCCCTCATTTCCCCCCATTTTCCCCATTTCCCCCATGGATTTTTCCATCTTTCCTGGGCGCTCCCTTTCCTGGGGGAATGACCGGGAATATTCCCCGTCACCCAAACCCAGGAGGAACTCAACCCCCTTTTCCCAAAACCTCTCGGCGCCTCCGTGCCTCAGTTTCTCACCCCCGGTGACTCCCGCTGGCGCTAAAATTAGGATTTTAGAGAAGTGAGAGTCTTTCCGAGCCTCAGCGATTTTCATTTTTCCCCTCAGCGTGGAAAAAAAAAAAAGTTAAAATCAAAATAAAAAATAACACCCGCCTCATAGACACACCCAGACCCCGCAGGAAATCACCGCGAAATCATCTGGGTTTAGGGTCGTTCTCGAGGGTTTGGAGCAAATCCCAAAAGGTCGTGGAAGCTCCTGGGGGTTGTTTTTGCAGCAGTTTGCCCAAAATTGGGTTGGTTTGGGGGAGGCACAACCCTGGGCATGCTGAGGGTCCCTCAAAAAAAAAACCAAAACCCAGCCGTGAGGCTTTTTGCTACCGAGGTTACCTCGAGATATTTAAGGGGCGAAAAATGGGTAAAATCAGGAAAAATTAGGGGGAAATCATGAAAATTAAGGGGGGAATGGGGGAAAACCCCTCGCTGTGGAGCGAGGGAGGATTCTGGGCTGATGGAGGGTGAAGTTTCGTTAAAAAGTGGAGCAAAGCGGAGGCTGGAAGGCAGATCAATGGAAAAGCAGCTCAAGGAATCTGGGACGCGGCTCCTAAACCGGGATGTTGTGGCCGGGGGGATCGCCCGGCCCGGGCCCGGTTCTGCCGGGGTTCTGCCAGGGATGGGCTCCGGACACGGCCCCGCTGCTGCTGCCACCTTGGAGATGTGCCCGGGGTGTCCAAATCCCGAGGATTGATTTGGGAACTGGGGACACTGGGGACTGGGGACTGGGGACATTGGGAGCTGGGACACTGGGAGCTGGGACCATTGGGAGCTGGGACACTGGGAACTGGACACTGATCCCCCATTCCCAAGGCTGCACAAGGATTTCCATGGCTCCCAGGCCTGGCAGGGGACTGAGCTGTCCAGGAGGGGACAGACATTCCGGCTCATTCCTCACTTTGGGCAGGTTTGGGAAAGGCAGGAAGAGCAGCTGGATGCTCAGGATGCCCAAGGCCATGGTCACACGTGTCCTCTCTGTCCCTCTGGCTCCTTCCTGCCCCTTTGGGACAGGCCTGGGTGTGACATCCAGGTGGCCACCCAGTGTCACCCACCAGGATATCCCGGGATCACCCTCGTGTTCCTGGCAGCTCTGCAGGAATGAAACCCTGAACACTTGGTCTAAAATCCCATTTTCCAGCCCCGGCCTGGCTGCGGGAGCTCCCAAGGCTCTGCTGGGATCCTGATCCATCGGGATCCTGATCCCAAACCTGCCCCTCCTGCTGCCAGGGGCTGCTCCCACTCCGGACTTCTCCATCCTGAGGGAAGCAGCCAAGAGGACTCAAACCCTGCCCGAGCTGGAGCAGCGGCAATTAAACCCAAATGATTAATCACGAACAGAGAGCGGCCATAAAACCTCCCGGAGAAAGCAGGGAGGGCGGGAGGAGCAGCTCCACAGCGGGAGAGGCCCCCAGCAGGATTTGGGATGCTCCCTGCTCGCTGGGTTCCCTTTGGGATTGGGACAAGGATGAGCTTTGGCTCCAGGTGTCTCCTTGGATGGAGCTGGAATGTTTTCCCAGCTGGATTTTCCTCCCTGCAGCGCCCAGGACATCCAGTGCTGCTCTCCTTGGGTGGGGAAACCAGGATCAGGATTTGCCCAGGGCCTGGAATTCCACCTTGGGATGTGTTTGGGATCCTCTCCCAGCCCAAAGCTGTGCCTGTGGTCAGCTCAGAATCCAGGGGAGTTCCCGGGGATTGTCCCCACGACGGGAGAGGTGACCCGGAGAGGTCCCCACGACGGGGACACGGGTGGGGACCGCCAACCAACGATCCCCAAAGGGAGGACAGCCCTTGGAATTCCGCGCCGGGAATGTGGAGCGGGAGCGTGGGGCTCTCCCTCTCCTCGGGGATGGGTTTGGCCTGGAATTTTCCCGGCGTGTTTGGGTGTTTTTGTGTCCCTGAACACGCGTGGGAGTGGCGGCAGCAGAGCCGGAGCTTCCCACGGCGCTGTTCCCGCATTCCCAGCGCATCCCACGGCGCTGATCCCGGCGCGTTCCCGCCCGCCGCCGGGAGCACGAAACTTTCTCCCTTTGGAAGAGAGGAAAGCCGAGGATTATCCCGATTCTCCCGTTGCCACGGCAACCCGCAAACATCCATCGGGAGAATCCCGCATCCTGCTCCGCTCGGGTTTTCCCTGCCCCATCCATTCCCGGCAGTTCCACGGTGTCAAATCCCGGTGGGAACTCCAGGAGAGGCCAAGGAATGTCCCTGACACCTTCCTGTCCCCAGGAAAAGGCTCCTGGGGGGACAGGGGTGCTCTTTCCATTTCCACTTTTAACCTCAGGAATGTCCATCCCCCGTCTCTCCGCGGGAACCCGGCGGCACCGCCGTGGTGGGAACAAAAATCCATCCCCCAACGCTTGATTAGTCTTATTAATTAAAATCTTTAAAATTGGCTGGAAGAGGTGTTGCTGACCTTGGCACAAAGAGTGCGCAGGGAGTCAGCGCGCCGTGGGGTAAATGGGATTGTTGGCCTGATCCCAGATCACTGACTCCTCCCGGAGCCGGTCATTAATCCCGGGCAATGCCCCGTGGCCTGGGTCAGCCGTGATTTATGGGTGCAGGCTCCCGTCCAGGGACAAGGCCTGAAGTCATTCCGTGCAGGGCTGCCCCTGGCTGAGGGAGCTGCTGCTGCCCGAGCCCACGGCGGCCGTGGGGCCGGGCTGGGATGTGGGATATTGGGGATGTGGGATATTGGGGCTGTGGGATATCAGAGCTATGGGATATCGAGGATGTGGGATATCGGGGCTGTGGGATATCAGAGCTATGGGATATCAGAGCTGTGGGATATCAGAGCTGTGGGATATCAGAGATATGGGATATCAGCTGTGGGATATCGGGGCTGTGGGATATAGGGGATGTGGGATAACAGGGCTGTGGGATATCAGAGATATGGGATATCAGCTGTGGGATATAGGGGCTGTGGGATATAGGGGATGTGGGATATCAGAGATATGGGATATCAGCTGTGGGATATCAGCTGTGGGATATCAGCTGTGGGATATCAGCTGTGGGATATCAGGACTGTGGGTTTTGTGTACCCCAGGATTTGGGTTCTGTGGGATTTGGGTGCTGCAGGATTTAGGTGCTGTGGGATTCCGGTTCTGTGGGATTTGGGTGCTGCAGGATTTGGGTGCTGTGGGATTCAGGTTCTGTGGGATTTGGGTGCTGCAGGATGTGGGTGCCACAGGCCGGGTGCTGTGGGCCCTGCCGAGCCCAGTGGATAATTCCCCCCCTCCTGGATCCAAGGATTGCATTTCCTGGCGGATTTGGACCATTCCACATGGGGCCAGGAAAACCCCTGTGGGGTGAGCAGGACACAACACAGCACCCCAAAACCACGGATCCCCCTGGAAAACCCTCCCACCTCCCCAAATTCCCTCCATCCCTGCAAGGAATCCTCGGTCCTCCCCCTGCCTCTTTCATCCCACCGTTTTTCCCGACTGGAAAAACGCAGCACCTCCTTTTCCCTCCTCCCTCCCTTGCTCTTTTTCCACCATCCCGCTCCTTAAAAAGCGAAATAAACCTTTCATTTATCACCGTAACGATTTTAATTTCCCGGCTCTCCGCGTGATTTATGGAGCTGCTTTCCCGGAGCTGATGAAAAGTTCAGGGAACGGGCTGGGGGTGGCGAGGGACACGCGGGGACACACCGTGGGCTCCCGCAGAGTCCCGTGGCAGCACGAGCCGGGAAAAAGGATTAAAAATAAAATAAACCAGAAGGGGAGGGCGGGTTTGACAGGGAAGGGACATTTCTTCACCCCGGAGCCGCGTGGATGCGGGAAAATTCATCACGGGGATGTGGCAGCAGGCGGTGTCACCCCGGGCTGTCCCCTGATGTCACCCAGCCCCGGCGGCGCTCGGGGTGGAGGTGACAAAGCCACCTCGAAACCTCGGAGGGGTTTGAAGCCCTAAATCCAAGTGGGAAACGCTCCGGGGAATGTCCCCCTGCCCTGGGGTGGGCGGAGGGGATGTGGGGGTTAAAAACCAGCGGGGTTTGGGGTCAGGGAATCCAGCGGGGTTTGGGGTCAGGGAATCCCAAAGGGGTTTGGGGTCAGGGAATCCCAAAGGGGTTTGGGATCAGGGAATCCCGGCGGGGTTTGGGGTCAGGGAACCCCAAAGGGGTTTGGGGTCAGGGAATCCAGCGGGGTTTGGGGTCAGGGAATCCCAAAGGGGTTTGGGGTCAGGGAATCCCAAAGGGGTTTGGGGTCAGGATATCCAGCGGGGTTTGGGGTCAGGGAATCCAGCGGGGTTTGGGGTCAGGGAATCCCGGCGGGGTTTGGGGTCAGGGAATCCCAAAGGGGTTTGGGGTCAGGGAATCCCAACGGGGTTTGGGGTCAGGGATTCCCGGCGGGGTTTGGGGTCAGGGAATCCCGGCGGGGTTTGGGGTCAGGGAATCCAGCGGGGTTTGGGGTCAGGGAATCCCAAAGGGGTTTGGGGTCAGGGAATCCAGCGGGGTTTGGGGTCAGGGAATCCAGCGGGGTTTGGGGTCAGGGATTCCCGGCGGGGTTTGGGGTCAGGGAATCCCGGCGGGGTTTGGGGTCAGGGAATCCAGCGGGGTTTGGGGTCAGGGAATCCAGCGGAGTTTGGGGTCAGGGAATCCCGGCGGGGTTTGGGGTCAGGGAATCCCAAAGGGGTTTGGGGTCAGGGAATCCAGCGGGGTTTGGGGTCAGGGAATCCAGCGGGGTTTGGGGTCAGGGAATCCAGCGGGGTTTGGGGTCAGGGAATCCCAAAGGGGTTTGGGGTCAGGGAATCCAGCGGGGTTTGGGGTCAGGGAATCCCAAAGGGGTTTGGGGTCAGGGAATCCCGGCGGGGTTTGGGGTCAGGGAATCCAGCGGGGTTTGGGGTCAGGGAATCCCAAAGGGGTTTGGGGTCAGGGAATCCAGCGGGGTTTGGGGTCAGGGAATCCCAAAGGGGTTTGGGGTCAGGGATTCCCGGCGGGGTTTGGGGTCAGGGAATCCCAAAGGGGTTTGGGGTCAGGGATTCCCGGCGGGGTTTGGGGTCAGGGATTCCCGGCGGGGTTTGGGGTCAGGGAATCCCGGCGGGGTTTGGGGTCAGGGAATCCAGCGGGGTTTGGGGTCAGGGAATCCCGGCGGCTCCATCCCACACCCTCAGCCCCTCCCCGGGGCACTGGGAAACTTTGGAAAAGCCCCTTTGGAGACACTTCCCAATCCAGACCCTTCCCAACATCCTCATCCCTTGGCAAATCCAAGCTGCTCAAATGTTTATTTTCGCCTGCATTCATTTGCCCACATCTCTCTTTTCCCTTTATTTTATTCCCATTTTATTCCTTATTTTTATTCCTCCTCTTTCCTTATTTCATTCCTCTTTTTTCTTATTTTATTCCCCTTTTTTCTTATTTTATTCCCCCTTTCCCCTTATTTTATTCCCCTTTTCCTTATTTTATTCCCCATTTATCCTTATTTTATTTCATTTCCCTTTTTTCCTTATTTCCCCCCCTTTTCTTTATTTTATTCCCTTTTTTTCCTCATTTTATCCCCCTTTTTCCTTATTTTTTTTCCCCTTTACAAACCACGAAGGCGTGAAAACAGCAGTGCAGTGTGTCACCGGGTGGAAAATTGTGTATTTTTGGGGTTCTCGGTTCTTCTTCTCCTCCCCTGGCCTCCATCTCCTGGTGACGGTGGCACAAAGTGGTTTAAGGGGATTGGGTCAGAGCAGAGGTGACCCTGTGAGTGCAGGGGATGGGCATTGGCACAGAACTGTCAATGACAGACACGTCATTATCTGTATAAATAATAAAATTAATAATAATAATAAGAAGAAGAAGAATAGACACGTCATTATCTGTATAAATAACAGATACGTCATTATCTGTATAAATAATAATATTAATAATAATAAGAAGAAGAAGAAGAATAGACACGTCATTATACGTATAAATAACAGATACGTCATTATCTGTATAAATAATAATAATAATAGACACGTCTTTATCTGTATAAATAACGGACACGTCATTATCTATATTACTATTAATATTAATAGTAATAGTAATTTAATATTATTAATTAATATTAATATTAATTTAATATTTAATATTAATAGTAATTTAATATTATTAATAGTAATATTAATATTATTAATAATAGACACGTCTTTATCTGTATAAACAATTGACAGGTAATTATCTGTATTAATAATAATAATAATAATAATAGACACGTCATTATCTATATAAATAATATTAATTTTTCATTAATTATCTGTACAAGAGGACAGTGCCCTCCCATCGAGAGGAGCCGTCCTGTGTCCCAGCAGCAGAACAAACCTCGGCCGGGCACAGAGAACATTGTAAAATAAAAATTAATAAACGACGTGAAAAAACCTTAAAAAACAAAACCTTGAAGACTCCGCCTCATTCTCACATCTGGCTCAGGGCCTTCAGAGGGCAAAAACTCTCTCAAACCACCTGAATCTCGAGCGAGAAAAAACCCGAGATGCCCCCAGGGATCTGATTTTGGGAATGACGTGGACAAAGGAGGGAGTTCTTGGGGAATTGCCACCTCTGGAGCATCCCGCTGCTCCTGTCGCCCCTTTTAAGGCTGTCGCTGCTGTCCCCGAGAGGTTTTGTTTGTGGAGCAGGGCTGGGAGCTGCTCCAGGAGGCTGGAATTGTGTTCCAGGATATCCAGGGTTGTGTTTCCAGCTGGGATCGCCCTTCCCGAGCACCCCTGGGTGCCCCCCGGGTCAAACCAAAGATGCTGCACAGCAAATATTCCCCCCAAAAAAGAATAAAAATTAAATCTCTGTGTCCAAACATCCCCTCTCCAAGGCCTCTCTGGGTGATCCCGAACAATTCCCAACTGGAAATATCAATCCCAGCGCCTGATCCCATCTCTCCTCGGGCAGGGTGTTCCCAACAACCCCAATTCCTGGAATTCTGACCTTGCGTGGAGACCTTCAGAATTTCAACCACGTCTCTGCCTCTTCAGCCCTTTGTATCCCAAAAAAAAATCCCCTGAAATCCCGGGATTTCAAGGCGCTCAGGATGCAGGGATGGCTCCCAGTGCCCCTGACACAAGAAGAACCCCCAAACCACCAATATTTGCTGCAGTTTGGTTTTCCATCCCCTCACCTCTCCCATCCCAAAGGAACTCCGGCATCTCCTCCTGCTTAAAGCCACAAAATCCCTGATTTTTCCTCCCCAAAAAAACAGGGACATGGGGGAAAAGCAGCGCTGGATTTGCTGGGTTTTTTGGGGTTTTATTTTTTTGAGGAAGGGTTGGTTCCTTCTCCCTCTCTCTTCCTGTTCCTGCCAGGGATGGAAAGTTTTGCTCCGGCTCACCCTTGTGACTGGAAAAAGAGCCGGAGCAGCCTCGGAACAAGGCGATGGTTCTTCTTTCCCTTTTTTTTTTTTTTGGGTATTTTTTCCGTGGCAAAGTTCTCAGGAAAGTGGTTTTGCAAGGAGGGCAAGGGGGAAAAGCGGGAGTGAAATCCCTGAGGAAATCCCTGGGGAAAAAAGAAAAAACAAAGAAACGGGATCCAGAAAGGATGAGGGTGAAAATGTGGAGGGGATTTAGGGGAAAAGGATTTGGGATGGGGACAGAACGGTCACGGAGTGGAGCAGGATCCCAGAGCTGTGGCTGTTCCCAGGAAAACCTGGGAACGTTTTGGGAATGATGCCAGGGTTTGGATCGGGGCCTGGAGCTGATCCCAAGTGAAATTCCTGGAGGGGTTGGAGGAATCCCTGAGGGTTTGGTTGTGCAAATGGGGCAGGGAATGGGATGGAATCCATGGGGCTGGAACAATGGGGTGGGATCAATGGGGTGGGAACAATGGGATGGGATGGAATGGGATGGAATCCATTGGGATGGGATGAGATGGGATCTATGGGATGGAATCCATGGGGCGGGATCCATGGGGTGGGAACAATGGGATGGGATGGAATGGGATGGAATCCATGGGATGGGATGAGATGGGATCTATGGGATGGAATCCATGGGGCGGGATCCATGGGGTGGGATCAATGGGATGAGATTCATTGGATGGAATCCACGGGATGGGATGAGATGGGATCTATAGGATGGAATCCATGGGGCGGGATCCATGGGGCGGGATCCATGGGGCGGGATCCATGGGGTGGGATCAATGGGATGGGATCCATGAGATGGGATCCATGAGACAGGCTCCATGGGATGGGCATTGGGGTGAATGAGATGAAAACTCTCCTGGAAAAGAAAGGGAGGGAAAAGAGGGATACAGCTGGAAAACGCCAGAGCCTCAGATGGAAGGAGTTAATCCTGGGGATCCTCCCCGGCTGTTCCCAGCAGGATTTCAGCCCCTTCCAAAGGGGTTTTGCAACACGTGTTGCAAAATGAGAAAGTCATTTCTGGAGCTGAGGAATGGATTCTGCTCCAGCCGGGAAGCGCTCGCCTGGAACATTCTGGCAATTTGGGAGGTTTTCCTTTCTCCAAAAAACCCCCCAAAACCCATTTGGAAGCAGAAATCCATTGAAATCGATGGGGTTTTCCCCATAAATATGGTGGGCTTCCAGCAAATCCTCATTTTCCCAGGAAAAATATTTTAATTTTCTATTCCAATCTCTGAAATTGGTTTTCCCTGGGTCTGGTCTCATTCCTGGCAGTTTGAATTTCCCCAAAAACTTTCACGGCTTTCCTTGAGCTCCATCAGGCCCTTCCCCATTTCTGGAAGCACTTCCAGGACTTCCAGCTGGAAAATTTCGGGATTCAAGGTGTTTTTTGCAGTTGGAGACTCCTGAGGAAAACCCCAGAGAGACAAAACCATCCTGCTCCAGACCCCTCAAGCAGCTCCTACTTGATTTAAGACAAAAATCCACATTTTATTTAAGGAAAAATCCTTTATTTCAGGAAAAAAATCCTTAAAATTAGGGGAAAATTCCCTACTTTTCACCTGAAAAGCGCTGGCACCATTCCATACCCCGGATCCAGGATTCTCCATCTGCTCCCGGTGCAGGGAAAAGCAGGAAGAGCGTGGATCGATGTGGCCATGATTATTAATTGATTTTTATTTTTATTTTCCGCCCTTAATGGCACCAGACGTCCCCTCCCTCCTGTCCCTGCCGCTCTCAATCCCTGCAGGAAAAATCGGGATGAGCCAGAGCGGGAATTTCCCCCTCGTAATTCTCAATTTTCACCTTTTCTTCCTTTATTTCCACCTTTATCATTTCCTTTTCTTCTTTATCAGGGCGGGATGAACAATTCCCGTGAATCTCAACCCTTCTCCCGCGTGGGGACGGCATCCAGCACATTCCCAAATTCCCATTAATTAAGGATTCAAAGCCCAATTTCCCAACGTCTGGCTCGGCTGATGGCTTCGATCGCTCCTGTCCCCACATTTATCCCCCTAATGGGGTTTTTATCCCGATTCCCGGGTATTTATGGATTGGGATTTCAGCAGGGAGGTGGGACACGCCGGAGGGTCAGCGCAGCCGCGGTGACAAGGACAAAACCCAGCGGGGGGACAGCTCGGTGTCCCCAGTGACATCGGGGAGCGGGATTCACCCCAGAGGCTGAATTCCTCAAATTTCCCAAATTTCCCCAAATTCCTGAATTTCCCAAATATACTGAATTGCCCGAATTCCCCAAATTTCCTGAATTTCCTGAATTTCTCAAATTTCCTGAATTTCCTGCATTTCCCGAATTTCCTGAATTTCCCGTTTCCCCCAAATTTCCTGAATTCCCCGAATTCCCCAAATTCTCCTAATTTCCCAAATTCCTCAAATTTCCCGAATTTTCTGAATGTCCAGGGATTCTCTGAGCCACTCAAAGGATTCTCGGAGCCATTCCAATGATTTTCCAGTAATTACCCCTTGGCACAGCCAGCTCATGACCTGCTGGAGCTCATCCCATCCCGCTTTTCCCTCTCCAAGGGCTGTCCCGGTGTCTGCCACCCCTCATGTCCCTTGTCCCCAACCCTCGACACCCCAGACACTCTGGATGCAGCAGGGAAACGGGATAATTCCTGTTGGAGGAGAAAAAAAGAGGATTTAAGGGGCAAAGTGTGACCTTGACCCGAATCATCCCATCCCATGGAGAACCCCAAATCCCTGTGGGACCGTGGCTGAAGCCGGGGGAAACTGAGGCACGGAGGGTTTGTGGGGATTGATCTCCTCTTCCTTGGGAAGCGCCCCTTTAGCCCCGTGCCTCAGTTTCCCTGTCCTGCAGGGATCTCGAGTCCTCGGAGCTGGTAAAATCCCAGGTAAAATCCCAGAGATCTGGAATTTTCATCTGGTAAAAATCCCCGAGTCTGCAGCTCTCGGGGTCCGAGCTGATTACAGCTTTCATTAATTGATTTTAGAGCTGATTGTCCTTTCAGGAATTCATTAATGATCGGTATAACCATGGAGCTGCAGGGAAAAAAAACCCAAAAAAACAACAAATCAAAACCCACCCGGGGCTGTCCCACGGCCCAAACCCACTCTGCCACCCCTCCTGCTGCTGTCACCTCCCCTGCGCTGCCACCTCGGGCTGTGGGGACAGTCCCCGATGTCACGGGGCGTTTCCCGGGAAGCCACTTGGGATGAGGATGCTCCTCCCGGGTCATTTGTCCTCCGCGCTCGGCTGGCCTTTGTCACCCGTTTGTCACCCGCTTGTCACCCTCTGGGGACAAAGCCGCAGCCCTGCCCTCGGGGAGCCACCCCGGGTCACCCCGGAGGGACAGCGGGGACAGGAGGAGGAGGAGGAGGAGGAGGAGGAGGAAGGAGAGATCCCTGCGGGATGTGCCGCGGTCCCCACCCCGCTCCTTGGAGTGCCTCAGCCCCAAAAATCCCTCATCATCTTCATGGTTCCCTCGGGGACGGCGACAGCGGTGTCACCAGAGGGTCACACACCCCGGGGACAAGGGGGAAAAATAATCAGTGTCCTGAAGATCCCAGAAGGAAAATCCTCTGGGATGTGGGAATTCAAATTCCTGCTTTGGGTGCGCAAAAGAACATCACCCTCCTCAAAAAATACACCCCAAAAAACAGCAAAAAGGGGAATTAGTGGGGCCCCAAATCCTCACAGGGAATCACATCCCAAAGGCAGGGCCAGGAAAATCTCCCCGTGCAGCCGGGAGCGCCAGGGGAGGGAAGGAAAGGCGGGCAGGAACAATTCCTCGAGCAGCAATTTGGGCTGAGCACTTTCTGCCTTCCCACAATTTTCCCTGGGGGAAGCCTTTTCCCCCGAGCCCCGGAGAAAAGAGATTTCTCCTCAGCTCAACGTCCTTCCCCTGCAAATCTCCTCGGCTCCGACACTTCTCTGATCATAAATTAGCGATTCCTCGCGCTCGGCTCGCTCGGAGCTGTTTCTCTCTTCCCCCTCTCCAGGTTTTTCCACAGCCCACAGAAAGGGAAGATCCAGGCTCCGCGTGGTTATTTTAAAAGGCGCCGATCAATCAAGAGCTCCCCTCCTCCTCCTCCTCCTCCTGTCCTCATCCTCGGCTCCTCTGCCACCCCAAACCCCTTCCCGAGCAGAGCAGCCCCTCCAAACCAACCCAAATCCAGCCTGGAAGAACTGGGATTTAGGTAAAAAAAAAAAAAAAAAAAAAAAAAAAAAAAAAAAAAAAAAAAAATCGAAATAAAAATCTAAATAAAAATCTAAATCTAAATCTAAATAAAAATAAAAATAAAAATAAAAATAAAGATAAAAATAAAAATAAAAATAAAGATAAAAATAAAGATAAAAATAAAAATAAAGATAAAAATAAAAATAAAAATAAAAATAAAAATAAAAGTGGGGCAAGGCTGAATTCCCAGGGAGAGCCTCGTGCCCGTCAGGACGCTGGATGTGGGCCTTGGAAGAGCCACTCCTGCTGATGTTGTCCTCCATTTCGTCACCTCTCCACCATCAGACGGGAGATGATCCCCTGGGAATGGCGCTGGAGGGAATTTTTCCCGTGCCAAGGAAGCAGCAGCAGCAGGATTGGGAGAACATCCCTAATTTCGGGGCTGCCACCCTCCTAAAGAGGGTGACACTGTCACAGGGGCCACCCCATAACCTCCTTCCAACAACTCCCAACCCCTCGGAGCTGTTCCCTGAGCACGAATCGGGTTCATCCAGGGCTCTCCTTTCCCCGGGAATTCTCGTTTCCCATCCCGGAGCCTTTCCCAGGCTCCTGCTGACAGCACCTAACGAGTCACCGCTAAAAATAGAAGGTGTCTGGGTCACATCTCCCGGCCCGGAGCCGCTCGGGACGAGGGATCCCGGTGGCAGGGAAAGGCAGGAAAACCCCGGGATGCTGCAGGAACCGCCCCGATCCCTCGGGAATGCTGTAGGGAGGGGACTGAGCCCGAGAAATCGGAATTTTTATCGATTATTTTTATAGAATTCGAGGGGGAGAGAGATGTGAAAAAAAAAAAGTAAAAAAAAAGAAAGAAACAAGGAATGTGTTTACTGCTTTTTGCTGCGTTTTTCTCTCCTCCTTTTTTTTTTTTTTTTTTTTTTTTTTGTTTGGTTTTTTTTTGTTTTTGGTTGGTTGTTTTGTTTTTGGTGGGTTTTTTGTTTTGTTTTGGGGTTTTTTTGTGGTGTTTTTTGTGGTTGTTTTTTTTTCTTGGTTTTTTTTTTTGGTTTTTTTTTTTTTTTTTTTTTTTTTTTTGGTTGGTTGGTTGGTTGTTTTTTTTGGGTTTTTGGTTTTTTCTGGTTTTGGTTTTTTGTTTTTCCGGTCGTAAAGGAGAAGAAAAGCTCAGGCTGCTCCCCGCCTTCCTCCATCCCGTTCCCATTCCCATTGTTGAGTTTCCCTGGAGGGACCCCAGAGCTGTCCACACTCTGGGATAATTCATGGGCGGCCCTTTCATCCCCATCTCCCAGGGATCGATCCCAGCTGATCAATCCCAGCGCTGGGATATTCTGGGGAGAGGGGGGAAAAAAAAAAGGGAAAAATCCAGAATTGGAGCAGCGCCGTTAATATCCAGAATAATCTGTTGATTCCCCAAAATCCCCATTGGGATTGAGGCAGGAAAATGAGGTTTTGGTCATTCTGGGGGATCTTTCCAGGGCCCAGGAAGATGAAAACTTCCATCCTGCTTCCCTGATTGCTGTGTGACATCCCCGAGCTGCCGAGGGACGCCAGGGGACAGCTCTGTCCCCACGCGGTGGCCAAAGGACAAAGGGCTGCTCCTGGTGGAGTGGGGGGAAAGGGGGAAGAAATTTGGGAGAGGGAATTGGGAATGTGGAGTTGGGAATTCCTGGGCAGGGAGGATGGAGGGAACTCCTGGACACACACAGGGTCCCCCAGGGATGTCACATAGGGTCACTCAGGGGTGTCACACAGAGTCCCCATGAGTGTCACACAGAGTCCTCCAGGGATGTCACACACTGTCCCTCAGGGATGTCACATTGAGTCCCCAGGGGTGTCACACGCTCCCCATCAAGGATGTCACACACTGTCCCCCAGGGATGTCCCATAGAGCCCCCCAGAGATGTCCCACGCTGTCCCCCAGGGGTGTCACATGCTGTGCTCCAGGGATGTCACACAGAGTCTCCCAGGGGTGTCACACAGAGTCCCTTAGGGGTGTCACATGCTCTCCCCCAGGCATGTCACACTGAGTCCCCAGAGGTGTCACACACAGTCCCCAGAGATGTCACCCGCTGTCCCAGCTCCTCCTGACCCCCAGGGAAGGGCCGTGCTGGTGCCACATCCCCCAGGAGTCTCCCCAGGGCTCGGAAAATTCGGAGCATTCCCCGGTCTGTGTTTTGGTGCGGGATGGAGGAGGAGGAGGAGGAGAGGAGGAGGAGGAGGGGGAGGAAGGCCAGATGGAGCAGCCGAGAGCCGCAGGATGCTGAGCTGGCGGGAGCGCTGTGAGCCGGCGCTGCCACAGCCCGCCGATCGATATGTGACAATGCGAAAGGTGACCTTGAGCGCCGACAGCCAGGAGGGAGGAGGGAGGCAGAGCCAGGAATTCCACTCGGAAACGCTCCCCGGGAGAGGGATGGAGGGATAGAGGCGAGGACAGGGATGCAGAGCCCCGGGGAGGGCTCCGTGCCCTCCTGGCTGCTCCAGGACAGCATCCCGGTGCTCGAGGAGCTCCTTGGGGACAGTCCCTGCCCAGGAGGGGACGAGTGGCAGGAGGAGGTGGCAGTTCCAAACGAGGCCACGATCAATAACTGCCCCAATAATCAATAACCGAGCCCCAAAACAGCCCCAGCTCGGCCCCTCCAGGGTCCCTCCAGCCCCATCGCGGTCCCTCCTCCCGGGGGGTGACAGGGACACAAGAGCCACCCAAGGCAGACACCCGCCCTGAATCCCAAACTCTGGCCCAGAGCCCCTCAGTGCTCTTTTCTGACAGAAAAAATTGGGGATTTCTGTAAATCCGGGAACCTCCTGCAGCTCCTCCGAACCTTTTCCCTGATAATTCCCGGGTTATTCCCGATCCCGACGGGAATTCCCGGGGGAGCCGGAGCCTGCAGGAGCGAGAGGTCCGGCACTCCCCACACTCCGCCTTTGCCCTCTAGCGGGACCAACGAGAAGGACCCGGCCGGGAAAATTCGGCCGATTCCATCCTGCCGCAGCACGGTTTGTAGAAATCCCAAGTTTTCCCAAAGAAATGAGCAGCTCGCGGGGGGATTTCCTGGAGGAGAGTTGAGATTTCGGGGCGTTGGGTGGCTTTGGGGTCCTCTCACCCCCGGAGAGGAGGGGACAGGAGGGGACAGGAAGGGACAGGGGGTTCCCACCTTTTCCAGAGCTCTGGAGGGGCAGAGATGGGGCTGGATTCGGGGAAGGGCGTGCTGAGGGCTCCATCCCGTGGGATGAGCGGGATAAAGGCCCGTGGGAAGGTGTTGGGAGGGTGGGTGGGGACGGAGGAGGAGGACTCAGGGACACCTCAAGGGTGACACCACACCAGCGACAACAAATCCTAGAACTTTGGATGAAACACCTCCAAATTCCCATTTCCCAAGGATTTGGGGTGGATAATCCACTCCTGAGCTGGGTTTTTGCATGGGAAAAGGGGCGAGAGGAGGAGGTGCTCTCCTCCCTGTGCTCTGCCGGCTCTGCGGGTCCCCAGGGATGAGGAGCCGGATCCTCTTCCCAGGTTTTCTCCAGCCGCCTTCGGATGCCTCCCCGGGCTCCGAGGGTGTGGGCTGAGCTCCGTGGTTTCAGTTCGGGGCTTCGGATTCTCCGGGGATGTGTCATCCCCCTCGCGGTGTTCGTTACACGTGGATAAAAATATAAGGGATGAACACATCGCCTGGAAAATATCCCACACCGCTGGGCAGCTCCTCCGGGCTGCTGAAAGCCGGGATGATCCCCGAGGTTTTAACTCCATCCCAGGGATTTTACTGCTGCTCCTGGTGAGACTCAGATGACTCAGAGATTTCCAGGTTTCTCTGCAGTTCCAAATCCAGGGGGATGGAGATCCCATCCAATGCCAGGACAGCTCCCGGTCCCTGTTCCCGGTGCTGCAGTGGGTCTGGGATGAGGGGCTGGAAGATTCCAGGTGCCCTGTGTGGGGATTTTCCTCTTTGGGAGCACACAGGGTCACACCTGGATGTGCCACATCCCCCTGGAGCTGCACAGCTGGAGCTGGGGACAGCCCAGGGGACAGATGCCACCTGAGATGGCGGCAGTGTCACCTCGCTGGAGCAATGCAGCTCCTGATCCCCGGCCGGGAAAAGCCTGAACAGGATCCCGGGATCCTCCTGAGGCTCTGGGAGGGAATGGAGGAAGAAACAGGACACAGGGAAATCCCACCTTTGCCAATCCAGGCAAAGCTGCTGGGCTGGGCTCGGGGCTTCCCTCTGCTCTCACTGTCCAGAACAAAACTTTAAATGCATTTAAACCCCTTTCCTTTTATTTTGAATTCCTCACTCCCTGCTGCGTTTGCCCCAGAACCGAGCTCGCTCTGGGGTGAAACCCCTCCACCTTGAATCACATTTTCCCACGGGGCAGCAGCGTCTGAGCGGTCTGGGGCGGGATCTGGGAATTCTTTCCTGCATTCCAGCCCTGGGGGCTCAGGAGAAGCGGCCGGTGGGCAGGCGGGGCAGGCAGAAGAAGGCGTTGGGGAAGAGGCTGAGGTTGATGGGGTTCCCGTCCAGGCGAATGTCCTCCAGCGCCCGGCGGATGTGGCCCTGGTCCTGGCTGTCACAGAACGTGTCCTCGTGCATCGTCTGGATCTTGTTGTTCTGGGGAGGACAGGAAGGGAGAGCACGGGTCAGGGGGAGAGGCACGGGACGACCAGGACCAGGACCAGGACCAGGACCAGGACCAGGACCAGGACCAGGACCAGGAAAACAACCAGGAAAATGACCAGGACAAGGACCAGAACCAGGACTAGAACTAGGACCAGGATCAGGACCAGGACCAGGACAAAGACCAAGACCAAGGAAAGGACCAGGACCAGGAAAAGGACCAGGACAATAAGGATAAGGAGGAGGACCAGGACCAGGACAACACAGAGGAGGAGAAGGAGGAGGAGGAAGGGGAGGAGGAGGAAGGGGAGGAGGAGGTGGGATCTGCTAAACTCAGGGAAACCTCATTCCACCTGGAGGTGCAGGGAAAGGGACAAATCCGAATCAAAAGGACAATGATGAGGACCAGGCCCAGGCCTAGGCCTAGGATAAGGAGGACCAGGACCAGGACCAGGACAAGGACAAGGAAAAGGAGGAAGAGGATGAGGAAGAGGAAGAAGATGAGGAAGAGGAGGATGACGAGGATGATGATGAAGAGGGCTCTGCCAGGCTCAGGTAGAGGCAAAGCCCGTCCCACCTGGAGGTGCAGTGAGCGCAGGCTCTCGGGAAGGGGCACCGGGATAAAATCCAGCTGGTTATCGGAGAGGTGGAGGAACTGCAGCTGCTTCAGGTCCTGCGGGGAGAGGGCAGAGATGAACCCCCAGAAGATGAAAGATGAACCCCAATAGAGATAAACCCCAATAGAGATAAACCCCAATAGAGATGAACCCAAATAGAGATGAACCCCAATAGAGATAAATCCCAATAGAGATGAACCTCCAAGAGATTAATCCAAATAAATATGAACCCAAAGAAGAAGAACCAAAGAATCCCCTGGAGATGAACCCCCTAAAGATGAACCCCCCAGAGACAAAACCCCAACACTGATGACCCCCCTAGAGATAAAACCTCAATAGAGATGAACCAATGAATCCCCTAGAGATGAACTCCCTAAAGATGAATCCCACAGAGACGAACCCCCCAAGAGATGAACTCCAAGAGATCAACCCCATAAAGACGAATCCCCCTAGAGAAAAAACCTCAACAGAGATGAATCAGTGAATCCCCTCGAGATGAATCCCCTAGAGATGAATCCCATAAAGACGAATCCCCCTAGAGACGAAACCCCAACACAGATGACCCCCCCTAGAGATGAATCCCCTAAAGATGAATCCCATAAAGACAAATCCCCCAAAGACAAAACCCCAACACAGATGACCCCCCTAGAGACGAACCCCCCAAGAGATGACCCCCTATAGTTGCCCCCCTGCTCCCACTCCTCTGCACCCTGTCCCCGTGTCCCCTTGTCCCTGCTGTCCCCGGGGCGCACACGGAAGGCCTCGGGGCGCAGCCCGGCGCTGCCCAGGCGGTTGAGGCGGGCGTCCAGGCGGACCAGGCTGCGGGGCAGCTCGGGCAGCGCCGTCAGCAGGTTCTGGGGCAGCAGCAGCTCCTGCAGGCTGGGCAGCCTCCGGAACGCGTCCGCGTCCGCCCACGAGATGGAATTGCTGCTCAGGTCGATGCGCTTCAGCTTCTCTGAGGGCAGCAGGGACAAAGGGGCGGTTTATTAAAACCAGGAATTTTTAAATTCCCCTCATTCCCCGTCCAAATCCTGGTTTTTTTCCCCCTTTTTTCCCCCCTTGTCCCAGTGATGACTTTTGCATTTTTTAATGCATTTTTCATATATTCAGACGAAATAGCTGAATAGCTGCACAGACTGCCACGGCTGGCCCTGCAGGAGGGTTTGTTTGGGCTGACACCGACACCAACAGGGGTCAGGTTGTGTTCTGACTGTCAGCATTTCTGGCATTTTTTGTTTGTTTTGTTTACTTGGCTTTTTTTGTACTACTACATTTATATTTTTAATATCCCCAGTAAAGAACCGACAGAACAGAACAGGAATAGAATATCCCTATTCCCACACCTTCGCCTGAAAACCCCTTACTTCCAAAACTATGACAATTCACAGGGATGGGAGTTTACATTCTCCCTTCCAAGGGAAGCTCCAGCTTTTCCCTGGCAGACCCCTGCTCATCCCAAACCAGGACAGGGGGGATTTTTCTGGCTGGCTGACCCGGGCTCACCGAGGCCGGTGAAGTCCGTGGCACGGATGGCGCCGATGCGGTTGAAGCGGGCGTAGAGGTACGCGGTGTCCGCGGGCAGCGCCGGGATCCGCTCCAGCCCCGCGTCGTCGCAGTACACCGAGGTGCCGAGGCACAGGCACAGCTGGCAGCTGGGCAGCTCTAGGGGGACAGAGAGACCCCGGGCATGGAGACTGCCCCTGACCCCATAAAATACCCCAGAAAATACCCCAGGACAGCGGGAGGAGCTCACCCTGCTGTGGGGACATGGATCAGTGGCACACGGAGCTGTCACAGCTCCCTCACCCCATAAAATACCCCATAAAATACCCCAGGACAGTGGGAGGAGCTCACCCTGCTGTGGGGACATGGATCAGTGACACATGGAGCTATCACAGCTCCCTCACCCCATAAAATACCCCATAAAATACCCCAGAAAATACCCCAGGACAGTGGGATATGCCCACCCTGCTGTGGGGACATGGATCAGTGGCACACGGAGCTATCACAGCTCCCTCACCCCATAAAATACCCCAGAAAATACCCCAGGACAGTGGGATCTGCTCACCCTGCTGTGGGGAACATGGGTCAGTGACACACGGAGCTGTCATGGCTCCCTCACCCCATAAAATACCCCAGAACAGTAGGATATGCCCACCCTGCTGTGGGGACATGGGTATGTGACACACAGAGTTGTCACAGCCCCATGACCCCATAAAATACCCAATAAAATACCCCAGAACAGCAAAGGGACATGTCCACACTGTGGGGACACAGAATCCAGGGTCTCAGAGGTAACACAGCCCCCTGACCCCATACAATACCCCAGAACAGCAGAAGGATGTGCCCACCCTGCCCACACTCTGGGCAAAAAAACCCAAAAAACCCCACAAAAAAACCCTGTTAATAAATGAAATGCCCAGGGTGAAATCCCTCCTGTGGGAGGAGGGAAGATTAAAACTCCCAAATTCAGCTTTTTTACACCCAAAGCTCTCCTGGCCCCCCCTTAATTCTCCTACCAGAGGAAGCAGAACTCAAGAAAATTATTTTGCATCATGAAAAATCCATCCCAGCTGCCCCAAAGGCCCCATCAAGAGGTAAAAGTGAATCCAACCCCACACCTGATCCTTTTCCTCTCCCCCAGCCCCATCCCTGACATTCCCCATCCCTTCCAGGGGGGGCTCAAAGCAGCTCAGCACCGATTTCCTTTCGCCTCCCACTTAATTTGTCCCAGTCTGGAGTGACAGAGAAGGAATACAGATATTTATGCCTCTCCCCAGGATTTTAATTGTCGCTAATCTAATTGCCACTGTGGCAAAGCCTCTGCTCATTAAAGCCTCGCTGCTTTGCTGCAGTTCATTAGTTTTTTATTTTTTATTTTTTTTTCCCCAGAAATTTCTCTCTCTCTCTGTCTCTGCAGCCCTCCCACCTCAAAACATCGCAAAGAGCTGCTGGGAGCACAAGAATTCCCTTTTTTTTTTCCCAAAAAAACCTCCACCCCAGTTCCGTGGGGCTGTATCCCAAGGGACACACAACTCACCCTGCCCGGGGATGGGCGCTGGGGGCACGGGGCCAACTCCGCTCGGGGGCTGCACTTTGGGGGTTCCAGCCGTGGTTTCACTCAGCTCTGGGAGAATTTGGGGCTCCTTGGGGCGAGGAGCCAAGGTGCCAACCTCGATCTGCAAAAAATTTGGGCATGAGGGGTGTGACAATGACACTTGTCCCCCCGCGGGGTGGGTGGCACGGGTCAGGGGTCACGGGACGCCGTGTGGTTAAATTCGGCACAAAAGGTCACGCTTATGGAGCTCAGGGTGTCTAATTCTTTATGTTTAAAAGATGCCGTGGGAAGGGGAGGAACCCACCAACCTTTGTGCATCTACAAAAATCCCACGTGGACGATTTTGTGAGCGTACTTTGAAGGGTTCTGTCAATTCCTTCTGGAATTGGCCAAGCATCCACTGAACAGGTGGGAAATGTCTTTTCTGGACATGCAGATTTTATAGGAATGTATAGGAAATTCAGAACATTTAAATCTGAGGCATTGGCTAAAGCCACCCAGACGTTTTGTTTTGGTTGACTAACTGGCACATTTGGGTTGGAGGTTGTTAATTCCTTCTTGGAAAGCTCTCCAAGGAACTCCCCGCTGCCCCTCCTCGCCCGGAGGGATGAAGGAATCCTCACATCCAGGCGCTGGCAGGGGACAAAGAGCTGGCAGGGGACAAAGAGCTGGCAGGGGACAAAGAGCTGGCAGAGGTTTGGCCCGGGTAAAACCTTCCCCAGCACCGGGAGAGGTGCCAGGGCTGTCGCTGCCACCGCTCCTCCTGCGGTGCCACATCCGTCCCTGGCTCCAAATCCCTGTCCTGGGGCTCTCCTGTGTCCCCTCACCTTCGGGACAAGGTCCCCGTAGTCGTAGAGCTCCTCGTAGTTGCTCAGGTCCAGGATTTCCCCGTAGTTATCCAAGGTCAGGTCGTAGTGGTCCAAATCCAGGTTTTCGTAAAGGCTCAGGTCAGCCTTGGCCTTGTCCGCCTTCCTCCTCTCCTTGGCTGGGACAGCCCAAAGTGTCCCCAGGCACAGGCTGGCCACTCCCAGCCAGCCCAGGGGACACATCCTGCGCCCGGCCAGGGTCACAGAGCCGAGGGACAGGGCCTGGAATGGTCACCAAGGGCTGGGTGTAGGGCTGAGCCCAGCCTCGGGGGGGACAGACAGCCCCTGGAGGGGACAGACAGCCCCTGGAGGGGACAGACAGCCCCTGGAGGGGACAGGCAGCCCCAGCCCCTGGAGGGGACAGACAGCCCCTGGAGGGGACAGGCAGCCCCCAGCCCCTGGAGGGGACAGACAGCCCCCAGCCCCTGGAGGGGACAGACAGCCCCAGCCCCTGGAGGGGACAGACAGCCCCTGGAGGGGACAGACAGCCCCCAGCCCCTGGAGGGGACAGACAGCCCCCAGCCCCGGGAGGGGACAGGCAGCCCCCAGCCCCGGGAGGGGACAGGCAGCCCCCAGCCCCGGGGACGTTTGGTGACCCTGCTCGGCCCATTTCACGCTCGGCTGTGCAGGAGGGGCCCCGCTGTGACGCCGGGGCTTCCCGGCTTTCCCAGCCCCGGGGGGAGCGCAGGGACCGGGAGGGGATGAGGGGGTCAGGAGGGGATGGGGGTGTCAGGGCACTCGTGGCCACAGGTGGAACCGGTCACTGGCCCCCCCAAGCCCAGCAGTCTCGGAGAACCAGCCCCTGGAACTGCTGCTCCCCCCTTCTGCTCCCACATCCAGCTCTAAATCCCGGGATTCTGCTTTTCCAACCTCCTGGCCGGCCAGAGGCCGCAGGATCCGTGCGGCAGCACGGGGAAACTCCCACCCCAATCCTGACAGCTTCACATCCAAACCCTCCGAGACCCATTCCCACAGAATTCCCTCCCACGGGACACCCACGGCAGAGCAGGAGGAGGATCCCGGCTTCTCCAGCCTCTCCCAACCCCAACCCCAAATCCACCACCCGGCCTAGAGTTGGTTTTGTTTTGGGGTTTTTTTTTTTTCACTCCATCCTGAGGATGCTGCTCCCAAATTCCCGCTGTTTTCTCCCAAATCCGCCCTTTCCGGGGGCGCTGAGCTCCCCGGGACCCCCAAAACCCCTCCCAGCCCGGGAGTGGGGGGCTCTGGAGGAGCCAAAAGAAGCCGGCACGGACGTACCGCCTGTCCTTCCTCCTCCTCCTCCTCCTCCTCGGCGCGGAGAGCCCCCTCGGCTGCAGGGGCTGGGGAAGGGCTGCCGGGCTTTTAACGCTGCGGGAGGAGGAGGAGGACGAGGAGGAGGAGGAGGAGGGGGCTGCTCTGGGGGTCTGGCCGAGGGGACGCGGCCAATCAAACCGGCTGTCCCCTGCTGCGACCTCACATTGTCCCCAGGGCCAGGCGGCCCCGCTGGTGGCTCCGCTCCAGCAGCCCGAGCTGGGGCCGGGAGGGGCGGGATTGGGGGGCGATGAGCCCCCCAATGTCTCTAATGTCCCCTGAGCTGTCCCTGGTGTCCCCAAGGGCGGTAGGGACAGAGCCACGGCCACCCCAGGTGGTGTCACCAGACAGGGGCTGGCAGCCGGGGATGCTGAGCCCCTCCTGCACCCACACCTCCTCTTCCCCCAAAAAACCCCCCAGTGTGGGGCGGGGGGGGGGGGGGGGGGGGGCTCATCACCCCAAACCTTCACACTCTGGGGTGATTTTGGGGTTTTTGGGGGAGTTGCAGGGGGCTCCCCACCCGAAACCTTCAGACAGTGAGAATTTTGGGGGTTTTTTTGAGGAGGGGGAGCTGGTGTGGGTACAGGAGGGGCTCAGCACCCCAAACCTTCACACACTGAGAATTTTGGGGGAGATTTTTGGGACAATGAGCTGGTGTAGGTGCAGAGGATGCTCAGCACCCCAAACCTTCACAGTCTGGGGCGATTTGGGGGTTTTTCTGTGTGGGGGAGCGGTTGTGGGTGCAGGGGGGACTCAGCACCCCAAACCTTCACACTCAGAGGTGGTTTTGGGGTTTTTTTTTTGCAGGGGGGGCTCAGCCCTGCTCCCCTCACTGCCGTAGGGTGAGAAAGGCCCCCTCAATGACCCCCCCCCTTTACCCCCACCCCGGGGACAGGACTGAGCTCGGGGGGCCACCATCCTCCTGGGCGATGTCACCGCGGGGCTGGGCCAGCGCAGGAGGGACAGGGCGAGCGCTGCAGCCCCCCCACGGGCAGCTTCGTGCCCACCCAGCCACCCACGGCCGCCAAAACGTCCCTGCCGCCCACCCACTCTGTCCCCATCTGCCGGCGGGGACACCCCCGCAGCCCCCACGGAGCGTCCCCCCGCCCCGGCCGCGCTCAGCACGGAGCGGCCGCTAATCTTCATTAAGCCCCTCATTAGGCGGCTCGGTGGCCGCCGTGACCGAGGCGAGGTGGCAGCTGAGGGGGCGGGAGGCTGCTGGGGTGGGAAAAGGGGGGACTGGGCCAGGGTCCCCAGGGCAGTGCGGTCCCCAGGGGTGAAGGGACACCAAGGGCAGTGGGGTCCCCAGGGGGGAAGAGGTTTTAGGGGTGAACGGTCACCCGGGGGTGAAGGATCCCCAAGGGGTGAAGGGGTCTCTGGAGGTGAGGGGTCCCCAAAGGGTGAAGGGTCCCCCAGGGGTGGAGGATTTTTAGGGGTGAAGAGGTCCTCCAGGGGTGAGGGGACACCAAGGGCAATGGGGTCCTCCAGGGGTGGAGAGTCCCAAGGGGTGAAGGGATGCCCAGGGGTGAAAGGTTTTTAGGGATGAAGAGTTTTTAGGGGAGAAGAGTTTTTAGGGGTGAAGGATATTTAGGGGTGAAGGGGTTTTAGTGGTGAAGGGTTTTTAGGGGTGAAGAGTTCCCAGGGGTGAAGGTTTTTTAGGGATGAAGGGTTTTTAGGGATGAAGCGTTTTTAGTGATGAAGGGGTTTTAGGGGGGAAGGTTCCCAGGGGTGAAGGGTTTTTAAGGGTGAAGGATATTTAGGGGTGAAGGATATTTAGGGGTGAAGGGTTTTTTAGGGGTGAAGGGGTTTTAGGGGTGAAGGTTCCCAGGGGTGATGGGTTTTTAAGGATGAAGGACCCCCAGGGCAATGGGGTCTTTGGGGTCTTTGCTTTTCTGTCCTGGCCCCACGAATGACGTCCTGTCCTTGTCCCCTCTCAGCATTCCCTGCACGGACAGTGTCACCTGGAAGGTCCCTGTGCCCATCCCAAATGTCCCTGAGCGCCCAACATCCCCCGAGGGGCCGGGGCCAACCCTCTGAGAGCAGGAGAGGGTGCCAACCCTGCCCAGAACCCACAGATGCGGTTGGGGGGTTGATTTGGGCCAGAATTCCCCCTGATCCCAAATCTCAGGGGGGTCCAGGACCTTCCCAGCGCTGGGAACAGCGGCCGGGGAGCCCCCAGCCCTCTAACCCCACTAATGGGGGGCTCCCTGTGACCCCACAGTCAGCGGCTGTGACCTCCCAACCCCGCGGGGACACCGAGGGTTGGCAGTGAGCAGATTTGGGGACTCTCAGCTCCCGTGGGAGATCAGCTCTGACTTTCCCGGCGAGGGGAAAACCCCGCTGGGAATGGGGGATCGGCGCTCCGGTTACGAAACAGCGGGATGGGGAGGGGCGGGTGGGCTCGGCAGCACCACAAACGGGCACAAATCCCCACAAACGGCCTCATCCCACATCCTCACACCTTCTCCCACGCCCGTCCTCCCTCTCCGCTCGGGATTCACGTGGCAGCGGCTTTGGGGACGAGCAGAAGGAGCAGCCGCTGCCGCCACCCACCGCGCTCGAGTGGGAAGGGAGCCCGCGGAGCCCGGGGGCGGCACGGGGCCCTGGGCACGGCTGCGGCTCCGGCATGGGGCCCTCATCCCGGGAGTTAGAGGGGAGGATGTGGGGTGCCGGGATGGGGCTGTGACCCCTAGATGTGTCCCTGCATCCCGGATTTTATATGGAGAGATGTGGGATGCTGGAATGGGGCTGTGACCCCAGGGATGTGGATTTAGGATGCTGGGATGGGGCTGTGACACTATAGACGTGGCCCTTGACCCCAGAATTTATAGGGAAGGATGTGGGATGCTGGGATGGGGCTGTAACCCCAGGGATGGGGATGTAGGATTTTGGGACCCCATGGATGTGGCCCTTGACCCCAGATTTTACAGGGAAGGATGCTGGACACTGGGATGGGGCTGTGACCCCTAGATGTGTCCCTGCGTCCCAGATTTCACAGGGAAGGATCTGGGATGCTGGGATGGAGCTGTGACACCATAGATGTGGCCCTTGACCCCAGATTTTATAGGGAAGGATGTGGGATGCTGGGATGGGGCTGTGACCCCATAAATGTGGGTGGAGGATTTTGGGGCAGGGCTGTGACCCCATGGACGTGTCCCTGCATCCCAGATTTTAGAGCCCTGTGATGGATCCCAGCTGCTGCCGGGGATGCTCCATGGGAGTTCTCCATGCTGCTCCCACCAGGAAAATCCCCCCGGGGAGGTTTGTAGGATCCCCTCGGTGCCATGGGGGCAGCTCAGGGTTGTCACCCGCCCCGATGTTTGGTGTCACCTCCTGCTGCCGGGACGGTGACATCCACAGCCCTGGGAGCTGCAGCCAAGGTGAGGCTCTCCTAATTAGCAGGGATCCTCATTAAGGAAAGCTCCACTTCGAGCCTGGCCTTTGACACCAGGGCTGTGAGCCCAACCCCTCAAACCCTGGTTTGGGGTCCTTAAATCCTTAAATCCCATTCCAGGGATGTTCCACCACCCCAGGGTGCTCCAGCACTTCCAGGGATCCAGGAGCACCCACGGATTTTCTGGGAATTCCATCCCAGCCCCTCCCAGCTGAGAACTCCTTCCCAAATTCCAACCAAAACCCCAAACCCACCAACCCCTGAAAATACTAGGAGAGTCATCCCCAGGCAAGGAAATTTTGCTGCTGGATGGAGCAGTGGGTGAGGAAGGCGAGGACGGATCAGGGAGAGGCTCAGGGGTCCCTTGTGAACGATTTTATTTCCACTGCTGCGGGGAGTGGGAGTGAAAACAACAACAAAACAAAAAAAATCCCATAAAGCCGCCGGGCCGGGAGCTACACGTGGCTCTAGAGAATATCTGTACATTCTACCAGTCTATATACACATCAGATATAAATACATGTCAATCCAGGGGCAGGCCTCCGTCCGGGTTTAGGGCTGAAACCTCCCGACT
Organism: Sylvia atricapilla; assembly: GCF_009819655.1. Lineage (NCBI taxonomy): Eukaryota > Metazoa > Chordata > Aves > Passeriformes > Sylviidae > Sylvia > Sylvia atricapilla. The sequence continues at coordinate 2,507,534 of NC_089164.1, forward strand.
GCAGGGAGAGCTGGAAAGGAGATTTATCATCAGGAAAAAAAAAAAAATCCAACAAAAAAACCTCCTTAATTAGAGGTTTTAATGAATGGAAAAACAAGGGGAGCATCCCTGTGCCATCAGCGGGGACAAGGACACGGTGCCCGTCCGTGGTTGTCCCTGGCTGGACACAAAGGAGCTTTCTTTGGTTTATTTAATGCTCGTTGCAGTTGGATTTTGATTTTTTTTTTCTTTTTTTCTTTAGTTTTTTTTTTTTTTTTTTTTTTTTTTTTTTCTCTCTCTAATGCTCGGCCTTTAAATCCAAATCCTGAGACTGGAGGAGAAAAGAAGAGAATAATCCCCCCTAAACCCGGACACCCAATAAATGCAGGTACAGCTATGGAAGGGGGAAGCGATACATGTGAGGGCAGAGAAGAGAAGGGATAAAAATAGCTCTTCTGAAGGATAATTCTGCCCTTTTCTTTCACTTTCCTTTCATTTGTACAAAAAAAATTAAAAAAAAAAAAAAGAAAAAAAAAGGCAAAACCCACAATGCTCGATTGGCTCCAGAGAGAAACTGAGCCGTGGATTTGGGCCTGAATCCTCAGATCTCAGAGGGAAAGGTGCAGGATTTTGGGATGGGGCTGTGACCCTACAGATGTGGCCCTTGAATCCAGATTTTACAGGGAATGATGCGGGATTTGGGGGTGGGGCTGTGACCCCAAAGATGTGTCCCTGCATCCCCAGATCTTACAGGGAATGATGCAGGATTTTGGGATGGGGCTGTGACCCTACAGATGTGTCCCTTGATCCCAGATTTTACAGCGAATGATGCGGGATTTTGGGATGGGGCTGTGAGCTCATGGATCGGGACTGGAATGGGGGATTTGAGGCCGGGAAGGGGCGGGTCTTGCCCAGGGCGGTGTGGGATGGTGTCACCCACCCAGGGCACAGGATCCAGGGGCGGGACACCCTCCCGGCTCCATCCCGGCAAACCCACAGCTCCAGGAGGGATTGGGATCCTCCTCCTCCAGGGAAATGTGGAGCCGAATCTCTCCAGAAGGTGACAGGAGTGTCCCCACCCCCGGGACAGCCACATTATCCATCCTCCCTCCACTTCCACAGCTCCCACCCGCCCTCAAGGCCAGCCCAGCTCCAAAATCCACTGGGAATCGTTTCCCCAGGAGCAGGGACATGCCCCGAGCCCAGCAGCTCCATCCAGACCGGATCCAAACCCTCCCGGGAATTCTGTTTGGTGCGAGGGGAGAGACGGAGCCAGCTCCGGGCTTGGCCTGGGGACAAGGACAGGGAGCTGTGACCTGGGGTGGCAGCTGGGACACGGCGCCGTCCCACAGGGAGCGGTCCCCGAGGAGCCACCAGTGTCCCTACAGGGGAGGAAAAATGGGGAGAGAATGGGGAGAGGGATGGATGGAGGGATGGAGGGAGGGATGGATGGACGGATGGACCCATGGGTGACCACATCAGCAGATCCAGCTCCAAGCAAAACCACTGATGCTCCCACCCAACTTCCCCGACATTCCCAACAAGGAACAATTCCACACCCGCCTGCAGCTCCTGGAAACTCCCCCAGGGTTCCGTGGGTTCCTGCAGGGTTGGGAATGAGCATGGATAGAGCCCAGCAGGAAAAGCTGGACGTGTCCGAGCCCTCCTGGGGCAGGAACCAAACTCCTGCCGGAGCTGTGGAAGCCAAAACTGGAGAGAGAAATGTCCCCAAGGGAGGTTTCCATGCCCCAGCCCTGTCCTGGCTGTCCCTGCGAGCTGCACCCCGGCCTCCAGCCATGCACGAGCTGGAATCTCGGCCTGGAATTCCCTAAAAACCTGCGCTGTGCCGTGCCTTTGTTCTCCCTGTGCCCATTCCCGCGTTCCTGCATCCACGAGAGCGAGGAGAGGGACGGACGGACGGAGGTGGGGAGTGAGCAGGAGGAGAGGGAGGAGAGAGGGTCCCGCGTTTCAAACGCCGCCGAGGGGGGGAAATGTCCGAGCAAAGGCGGGCCCGGGAGAGGCGGAGCAGGGCTAAAACACCACGGACTGCAGCAGGCGGAAACACAGCATCAGGTCCAGAGGGATGGGCGGCTTCAGCAGGTTCCCGTCCAGCCGCAGGTAGCGCAGCCGCGGCACGCCGTCCAGGTCGGAGGGAGACAAATCCTGGATGGACACCAGCGACGTGGGGCAGATCTGAGTGCCGTTGATTTCTGCGGGGACAAAGGGGATAGCGGGATGGAGGTTAGGGAAAAGGGAATGTGGGGAGGAGGAATGGAGGGATGGAGGTCAGGGAAAGGGGAATACAGCTTAGGGAAAAGGGAATGTGGGCAGGAGGAATAGAAGGATGGAGGTCAGGGAAAAGGGAATATGGGCAGGGGGAACAGCGGGATGGAGGTCAGGGAAAAGGGAATGTGGGGAGGAGGAATAGAGGGATGGAGGTCAGGGAAAAGGGAATACAGGTTAGGGAAAAGGGAATATGGGCAGGGGGAACAGCAGGATAAGAGGTTAGGGGAAAAGGGGAATATGGGCAGGAGGAATAGAAGGATGGAGGTCTGGGAAAGGGGAATACAGGTTAGGGAAAAGGGAATATGGACAGGGGGACAGCGGGATGGAGGTTAGGGAAAAGGGGAATATGGGCAGGAGGAATAGAGGGATGGAGGTCAGGGAAAAGGGAATACAGGTTAGGGAAAAGGGAATATGGACAGGGGGAACAGCGGGATAGAGGTTAGGGAAAAAGGAGAATGAGGACAGGAGGGGGAAAAGGGAAACGTGGACAGCAGGAACAGAGGGATGAGGTTAGGGAAAAGGGAATGTGGGCCAGAGGGGAAAGGGGAGTGTGGGCAGCAGGAACAGAGGGATGGAGGTTAGGGAGAAGGGGAATGCAGGTTAAGGAAAAGGGAATGTGGACAGGAGGGAAAAAGGGGAATGTGGGCAGGAGAAATAGTGGGATGGAGGTTGGGGAAAAGGGGATGTGGACAGGAGGAACTGCAGGATGCACGATAGGGAAAACAGAACGTGGACAGGGATTTTTGAATGCCCCCCTGTTATGGACCCCCAAACTGGGGTTGTTTTGCCACCAAAAGGGACAATCCCAGGCTGTTCCCAAAGCCCCAGCAAGAGGCAAAATCCGGCTTTGGATCAGGATGAAGTAGGTCGCGTTCCTCCGGGGGATGCGGTGGCATTCCAGAGAGAAAAGGGATCATCCCGCTCCTGGAACCTGCTGAGTCAGCCCCGAGCTTCCCAAAAAAACCATCAAGGAATCCGCTCCAGCCCTGTCAGGCTGGAGAAAACGTCTGGAGATAACGTCAGCACCCGGCTCGGTGCTCGACTCTGGAATTCCGCGTGTCCCTGCCCTGTGTTATGGAAAATAAACCCTGGGATTCTGATGTCAGAACCTGGCTCCAGGGATAGGAACCTTCTAAAATCCAGGGGAAGCAGGAGAGGAAAGGCTGGGTCAGGGCGTGCCCAGGATTTGTCTCCATGGAAAACGCCGGCAGGACAGGGATGCTGGGGATGTGGGAAGGCAGCAGGAGTCACCCCCTGCACCCCAAGGTCCCCCCGAGCTGGGGTTTGGTGATGTTTGATTAAAAATGCAGATTAACGAGCATCAGAGCCAGATGTGATCGCAGCAGGGAGCTCCAACAGCGGAAACATCTGGGGAGACACCAGGAATCCTGCAATCTTGGGATGGTTTGGGTTGGAAGGGACCGTAAAGATCACCCAGGAACACCTTCCACTATCCCAGGCTGCTCCAAGGCCTGTCCAGCCTGGCCTTGGACACTTCCAGGGTGGAGCAGCTTCTCTGGGAATTCCATCCCAGCCCCTCACCTCTCTCCCAGAGAACAATTCCTTCCCGATATCCCATCCAGCCCTGCCCTCTGGCACATTCCCTGTGTCCTGTCCCTCCATCCCTCATCCCAAATCCATCTCCAGCTCTCCTGGAGCCCCTTTAGGTGCTGAGAAGCTGAATGGGAATACAGTGGGATTCTGTCTCCTCCTGTGTGCTGTGTTTCTGCACATCCCAGGCTCCCCTCCTATGGAATCACAGCTGGAATTCACAGCTGGAATGGTGTGAGACAGCCCTGGCTGCTCAGCCTTGCTCTCCCCATTCCTTCCCCACACGGCTGGGATGTTCCCTCACCATCCCGAGCCGTGCGTTTGGCATCTGTTCCTAAATTATCCAGCCTCTCCTCCTCAAATATCCCGATTTTTCCCAAGGAAGGAGCCCTCCCAGGGACAGGCGGCCCCAAACACCACCAGGAAAAGTCCTGCAGTGCCAGGGGGATTTCCCTCTGCTCCTCCCCGTCCACCCAGACCCTCCCATCCCACCACCTCCTCCCCTTCGGAAGGGATCACATCCCACCGGGTGAGAAACAACCTCCCTGAAGTTTTTCTCCTCCCAAAAAACCCCTCCCCAGCCAACCCTCGGGACTCACTCTCGATGGAGTTGTTGTTCAGGTAGAGGTGCTCCAGCTTGGAGCTGATGAAGGGCACGTTGGTGAGCTTGTTGTGGGCCAGGTGCAGCACCAGCAGGTTGGTGAGGTTGAAGGAGTTTTTGGGCAGCCCCTTATCCGAGATCTGGTTGTAGTTGAGCCGGATGAAAGCCAAGTTGGGAAACTCCTTGAAATAATCGCTGGGGATGTCCTCGATGTTGTTCCTGTCCAGGAAGAGCTGGTGGATGGCGCTGGGCACGCCGGGGGGCATCTTCCTCAGGATGTTGTGGGCCAGGTTGAGCTGCATGAGGTTCTTGAGCCCCTTGAAGGTGTTCTTGTTGAAGACTCCGTCGCTCAGCTTGTTGTGGTGCAGGTCCAGCAGCACCAGGTTCTCCAGCTTGTTGAAGACGCCGGCGGGGATTTTGGAGATCTGGTTCCTGCTGAGCCGCAGCTGCTCCAGGTTGGGCGGCAGGAAAGCGGGCACCTCCTTCAGCTGGTTCCTCTCCATGTAGAGGAAGATGAGGTTCTCCAGCTTCTCCAGCACCTTCCTGTCCACCTTGCGGATGCGGTTGTTGTCCAGGTTGACCCACTTGAGGCCGGTGGCGTTGCGGAAGGACTCCTCGGGCAGGTCGGCGATGAAGTTGTTCTGCAGGTACAGGTAGTGGATGCGCGGCGGGATCACCGGCACCGTGCGCAGGTTGCGGCTGTCGCAGTACAGCGCCGACGGGAAGTCCGGAGGGCAGTAGCATTCCCGGGGGCAGTCTGGGAACACCGAGGGAGGGCCCGGAGGGAGGGGAGGGGGCAGCTCCGTGGGCTCCACGGGCTCCTCGAAGGGCGCTGGTGGCCGGGTGGGCCTGCGGGGGGGTTTGCGGCGCTGAGCGCTCGCCGCCGGCGCCAGCGCCAGCACCAGCGGGAGGAGGAAGGCCAGCGTCGCCTTCATGGTCCCGGTGTTTTCCTGCAGGGACACAAGGAGAGAGGGAGTTTGGAAGGGGTTGGTGGAGGAATTGTCACCTCGCCAGTGCTGGCACTCAGGGGTTTGTCCCTTGTCCCCGCTGTGTCTGTGTTCCTCTCGCCTTCCTGTTGGGAGTTGTCCTCAAATCCGGCCCCTCTCCCAGAGCAGGAGTCGCTGAGGTCCCTATTCCTGGCTCGCTGTTAGCCATGGAATTCCTCTCCCTGGATCACTGTTATCCATGGGATTCCTCTCCCTGGCTCAGTGCTAGCCATGGAATTCCTCTGGCTTACCATTATCCATGGGATCCCTCTGCCTCACCATTATCCATGGAGTTCTCCTCCCTGGCTCAGTGTTATCCATGGGATTCCTCTCTCATTCTGCATTATCCATGGAATTCCTCTCTCAGCCTCGCCATCATCCATGGAATTCCTCTCCCTGGCTCAGTGTTAGCCATGGAATTCCTCTCCCTGGCTCACCACTATCCATGGGATCCCTCTGCCCCGTCATTATCCATGGGATCCCTCTCTCATTCCCCATGACCCACAGAATTCCTCTCTTGCTCTCCATTACTCATGGGATCCCTCTCTCATTCTCCATCATCCATGGGATTCCTCTCCCTGCCTCAGCTCGGGATGGGACATTCCCGAGTTATCCACGGATAACCTGCTCCCCGTGGAGCTGCCTGGGGAGGCAGCGATGGCAGAGGCCGGATTTATTGGGAATCTCTGCTCAGTGTCATCCGAGGGCTGGAGGAGCCCATCCCCGGCAGCCAGCCGTGTTCTCCTTTCCTCCTGCCCCATCTCCTTGTCAGGAGAGTGAGCCATGAAATGGTTTTGAGAATCAAGGCTGGATCCATCATCCTGGCAGGGTCAGAGCCGAGCTGGATCAGGGAAAGGCAGAGCGAGGGCGGGGAGGAGCACGGGGACACGGGAGAGGGAGGGAAATGGGGAAAGCCTGAGGAAGGAGGGGAGTGGAAGGGGAAGTGCTGCTGAGGTGGGACAAGCCTCTGGTGGTGCCAGTTTTGGAGGGAAATCCGGCACTTCCAGCCCTCCCACCCAGCGCGGCAGAGTGGGATTCTCTGCACCCATCCTCAGCTCACTTCCAGCGCTCCTCACACCTGGAACCCCCAAATTCCATCACCCCCGGAGGGGGAAGAGCCCCCTCCCAACCCGGGAACAGCAGGGACAGGGCCACACCAACCCCCTGGTTGCTCCCAGCAGGATCTTCATCCCACCCTGGGATGAGCCACTCTTCCAGGGCCACCTCTGCCAGCCCTGGCTCCCTTGGCAGCGATCCCAGGCCTTCCTGGGGCTCCAAGGAATTGACTTTCTCCAGGAAAAGGTCGTGTTTTCGCCCCCCCTGCAGGCCCAGGCGGTTCCTCCCGGCTCCCATCTGGCTCTGGTTAACCCCGCACGCCTCCTGCTTTCCGTCAGGGCTCTGGCATCTGGCTGGGGGAAGGGAGGAGCAGGGAAAGAGCCCAGAGCTGCCGGATCCTGAGCCCAGAACAGCTGCAGCAGGTCCTGGCTGGGGAGAGTGATCCTGTCCCCTCATTCCTGATCCAGTGTCTGGGAAAATTGGGGAAATTCGGGACAGGGATCTGCTGTTCGTGCAGTGCCCTTCTGCTGTGGGGAACTCCAGAGAAACTCCCCTCCCAGAGCAACGCAAAATTGTGTTTAAATAGTTGCAACTGGCTGAAAAAATCGTAGTTTTGTCTCTATGGTAAGTGTGAAAGTGAACAGTTTGTAGTAGAGGGGACGGTGTTTGAAAGTTTCATTTTCCTCTTTTTCCCCCTCAGTGTACGCTAATAAAATCTATCTGTTTTACTTTTTAAGCTGAGCCTGTTTCACCTTTTTCTCCCAAAATCCTGTCTCCCAGTTAGAAAACAAAATTCGGGGAACGCGAAGCCACCACACCTTCCCATTCCATCAGCATCCTGCTCCTTCCCCGCCCACAGCGCATGGATCTCGCTCCATGTTGTCCCGGAGCTTTCCATGGGGTTTTTCCTCTGCTCCAGAACCCGGATTTTATCCCCCCAAAACACCCGAGGGAGCAGCCGGGGGCTGAGGTCTGAACTTGGCCCGGGGCTGAGGGGAGGAAGCAGCTGGGACGAGAAATTCCAGCTGGGAGGTGATCTTCCATCCGGGACACGATATTCCAGCTGGGACACGCTGTGATCCAGGTGTTGGATCCCCTCAGGCCACCCAGCAGTGTCCCAGCAGGGCGAGGGGACAGGGCAGCGCTGTCACCCCGTGCCCTCCACAGCAGGATTTGACATCCCAGAGGTTCGGGCACTGGGCACAGAGCAGGAACAGCCACCCGAGCCAGGAATCCCGGCTGGAGAGTGACGACAGCCTTTGGAATTCTGTCAGCACAGACGGGCAGTGGTGGGAGGAGGACACGGCTCCTTTAATCCACCCCTCGGGGACTGTCCCCCTGCCTTGGTGACACTGCCACCACCATCCCCAGTGCTGCTCCCCAGCCTGACTGCAAACTGCAGGAGAACTGTGACATTCCCAAAAAACCAACCCAGGGATGCAGCCAGCCCGAGGCCACCACAAACATCACTGGAAGATTCCAAACCGGCTCCCCCTGGATCTGGAAAAGCTGGAAGCCTGTTCTCCATCCAGCCCGATTTACTGACATGAATTCCAGGAGCTGAATTCCCAAATCCCTGATCCTCCCAGAGCCCCAGCACAGCCCCTGCCCTGCCAACCCACGGCACAGCCCCGATTCCAGCTGCCCACAAGGAATCCGCGCCGCTGGAACCGAGTTAAGTCATGGAGCAACGCAGGAATTCAGGAAACCGACGGCCTGGCGTGGAGAAAAGGCTCAATTCATGGATAAAACCAGTCCTGACACCTCCTGAGCCCGGCCTGGCTGCAAACCCCAGGCACCCAACACATCCCGGGGTTTTTCCCAGAAGGAGGCAGCTGCTTCCTCACCCGGTTACAATGGACAAAAGAAAGAAAGAAAGGAAGAAAACTCGACGCAACAGCTGGAAATTCCAGCCCCGAATGCCGCTGGGGTTCGCTTTGCACACATTTTCTCCTCCTCGCATCCCTGTAACCCCCCAGCTCCCAGCGGCGCCTCCTGCCAGCCCCGGGATGGGCGCCAAGGGCAGGGAGAAGCCGCCACCCCGGGCCGGGAGGGAGCCGCGCAAAGGTCACCCTTGGCCCGGGATTTGTCGCGGGCTGATGTCCCCGCGCTGTCCCCTCTCCCTCCTGAGCGCAGAGGGAGCAGCTGGAGCCGGGTGTTTGCCCGAGCTCCCGCACAGGGATAAAGGGAATTTTAACTCTGGGAGAGGCAGGAAAAGCCTGGATGAGCTGGAGCAGGGCCCCTTTCCGACTCGTTGTGAGCTCCTCTCGCACATTCCCGCAATTCCCGTCGTCCCTGGATGGGGGGAAAAGCTCCATCCCAGCCTGGGAAAGGGAATGGCGGAGCAGAACGAGGAGAACGAGATAAAAATAACCACAAGGACCGGGCACAGCTCCTTCCTTGGCTTCCCTCGCGTCCAGCACGGCTCGTGTCTCCGCGAGAGCCCGACCCCGACACGCAGCTCGATATCCAGCGGCTCTGCAGCGCTGGGAATCGTGGAAAAAGGGAGAGGGCAGCCAGGCTGTCACCCAGGCGTCGCCGGGGTCCCTTGGGGAGCGCAGCCCTGATGCAACAACCCCGCGGTTCTCGCCCTTTCCCAGCCCTTTCCCAGCCGCCAGCGGAGCCGCGCTGGAGCCGGGGCTCGGCCCTGGGATTCCCGGGATAATTCCCGCTGGGAAAAGCGCTGTGTGCCTGCAGGGACGCGTGACACCGGCCAGGGCTCTGCTGGGACACGGCGACAACAACGCGGGGCTTCTGAGTGCGGGGAGCGTCCCCAGAGTCCCCGGGACCCTCCCCAAAGGCTCATCCCGTCCTCGGCTTTCTCGGTGTCAGCAATTCCTCCCCTCCCCGCGTGTCCCGACCCTTCCCAGCGCCGCTCCCGGCTCGGATCCCGCCGCCACACGCAGAGGGAAGGGCTGGACAGGGACAAAAGCGGATCCTGGCAGGAGCCGCTGCCAAAGCGCCGCCGGCCCCGACCCCACACACGCCCCGCTCGCCCCCCCAAGCAGCCGCCTGCGATTCTCCCTGAGGCTGGGAAACGGCTCCGACGGCTCCTTCCCTCCTCCCGGGGCAGGGGAAACCTCCCACGGCTGCGCTTCCATCTCTTGCCGGGCTGGGAAGCGCCCATCCCTCATCCCCCGGGGAGCAGGAGCAGCGTTCCCGCATCCTGGCTGTGCCGGGAAAGGGAGATGACATTCCCGGGGGGCAGCTCGGGGATGCCCCGGGCGCCAAAGGAAGCAGGGTGGGGATGGCAGGAGCCCAGGATCATTAGATCCCAGGATCTCGGGTTCTCCATATCCCAGGATCGCAGGATCGCAGGAAAATTTCCAAGCCCTCACGTGCCGCGCTCCAGGCGGGATGAATTCCCATCTTTCACTCTAAATCTGCTTTTCCCTAAACCTCTCCAGCCGGAGGGGAAGGGCAGGTTTGGGATGAGCCTCTTCCAAGCAACAAAACCCTTTTTTGGGGTTGGTTTTTTTTCTCTCTGTGTGTGTGGTTTTGTTTTGGTTTGTTTTGCCCAGGATTTCGGCGAACTTTTTTTTCCCCTCTTGTTCCTCCCCATCGTCTCCTGGCGGAGCGGGGGGACAAAGAACCGGCTCCAAACCGCGACCCCCGGGGGCTGCACCTCCCCTCCCACCAGGAGCTGAGCTGGCTCCGGCCAGGAAAATTGGGATTGATTCCATACCCTGGGAATGTTCGGCGCGATCCAGGCAGGAAAGCAGCGCTTTACCAACTACATTTTGGGCAGAAAAGCGACCCTGGAGCTGTCGGGCTGAACGCTGCCGAAATTCCCTGTTCCCGGCACGGGGAGATGGGAGCAGCCTCCCAGAGCCCCCCCAAACCCCGTCCGGCTGTTCAGCCCCTGCTCCAGGCAGGACAAGGCACCCCAATGTCCCCAAAGGTGACATTCCTGGCTCTGGAGGGGTCCCTCCTCCTCTCAGCCTCTCCCTTTCGTCGCTTGTTTTCCCAAGGCGGGGGATTGTCCTGGCCACGGCCGGGGTCCTGCAGCCCCCAAATTCCGGCCCCCGGCGCCCCCAGTTTGGGCTCTGCAGCCCCCGCGGTCCCCCAGAGCCAAAAGTGTTGTGGTTTGGGGGTCGGGGGGCACACAAAGGACACCTCAGTGTCCCCCAGAACGAGCCCGGCGGTGGCCGCAGCGCTGTCACACCCCGCGGGACTCCCCTGTGACCCCGAATCCCCCCCAAATCCCCCCAAAATCCCCCTCAAATCCTCCCCATGGCCAGAGAATCTCTTGGAAGCGGAGCAGAGGGAAAGAACAAAGACTCCGGAGCGCCGCGGGACAGAAGAGCCAAGAGGAGAGAGGAGGGGAAGAAGAGGAAGAGCGGATGTTTTTGGGGATGGAAGGAGGCCGGAGAGGGCAGAGCGCCGTCCTGGGTGTCCTGGGTGAGAGGCTCAGGCGAGGTGAGAAGAGCCTGAGGGGGGAAAACACCTGCCCAGAGCTTACCTGTGTGCACCTCTCCCTCCTCCTGCCTCCTACTAATCCCCAAGACAAGTTTCTCTCTGGCTTCTCTCTCCCTCCTCCTCCTCCTCCTCCTCCTCCTCCTCCTCCTCCTCCTCCCGTCCGCTCCGCCACGAGCGAGCCCGCCCGGGGCGCGGGGGTTTTGTGGGTGGGAGCGGTGGGAGCGCGGGGGGCGGAGGGCTGGGAACACTGGGAGGGCTGGAAGCACTAGGAGGGCTGGGAGGGAGCACTGGGAGCACTGGGAGGGAGCACTGGGAGTACTAGGGCAGCACTGGGAGCACTGTGAGGGGGCACTGGGAACACTGGGAGCACCGGGAGGGAGCACTGGGAGCACTGGGAGCACTGGGAGCACTGGGAGCACTGGGAGGGGCACTGGGAGCACTGGGAGCACTGGGAGCACTGGGAGCACTGGGAGCACTGGGAGCACTGGGGCAGTACTGGGAGCACTGGGAGCACTGGGAGGGGGCACTGGGAGCACTGGGAGCACTGGGGCAGTACTGGGAGCACTGGGAGGGCCGGCAGCGAGGCACGGTGACAACAATCACGTCTTTCTCTGGCAGCCGAGCGCGGCGGGGCTCAGCGCACACACGCGGCTCTGGCGCTCGGCAACAATTCCCCTTCCTCCTCCTCCTCCTCCTCCTCCTCCCGTGCCGCTGCCGCAGCTCCTTGTTTCAAAACAGAGCTAATTAATGAGGGAACGAGCCCTGCCCTCGCCGCCGGCTCCGCTCTCCCAGCAGCGGGCTGCAGTTTTCCAGCGGGTGCGTGTCCCCCTGTCGCCACCCGCAGGGACTCCCCAAATCCCGATTTCCCGGCCCCAAGGATGGGGAACCCGGAGAATGGGATGTAGGGGTTGGGTGGCTGCCAGCTGGGGATCAGCTTTAATTAAAATCCTGGTGGCGCTTCCAAAGTGAAATCCCAAATCCTGGTGGCGCTTCCAAAGTGAAATCCCAAATCCTGGTGACACTTCCAAAGTGAAATCCCAAATCCTGGTGGCATTTCCCAAGAGAAATCCCAAACCCTGGTGGCATTTCCCAAGAGAAATCCCAAACCCTGGTGGCACTTCCCAAGTGAAATCCCAAACCCTGGTGGCCCCTCACCAAGACAGGGAGGGGGTGACACGAGCTGAGGGTCCCTGCCCAGGGGACACTGGATTGTCCTGGCTGGAATACCGCAGCGCACCGAGGGGACACGGCCGAGGGGGCTCAGGGGGGACATTCCTGCTCCATTCCTGCCCTGAGGGGCTCCGAGGGACCCGGGGCCTGCTGCGGGTTCAGAGCTCTGAGGGGTCCCGAGGGGGCTCAGGAACTCCCCAGCCCTGAGAAATCCTCTCCCACATCTATCCCGATCCTGGAATCCCTGAAATTTGGGATCCAGAGGGCCACAGGAGGCTCCTAGCCCTGAGAATTTCCCTCCCACATCTATCCCGATCTTGGAATCCCTGAAATTTGGGATCCAGGGGGACACAAAATCCTCCCAACCCTGGGAATCTGCCTCCCCCAGCCATCCCAATCCTGGAATCCCTGGGATTTTGGGTGCCCTCCCCTCCCCACCATCCCCCTCTCTCCATCTGCAGCAGGACCAGGAAACCTGAGCTGCTCCTGCTCCTGGAAATCCCACCCCGGACCCTGCCAGGGGCTGGCAGCCGCCCAGGAGGGGCTGCTCCTGCACTCCCACACCGGGCTGGCAGCCGAAACCGGAGCTTTTCCCCAAATTCCCACTCTCTGGACTGCCCCGTTTTCCCTCCGATGTTTTTATTCCCGACACGGGGTTTTTTCCAAACCCGGGGGATTGTTCCTTGCCGAGCGCCTGGAGCGGGATGATCCCGAGTTTCGGCGGCTCCTGGATCCTGAGATCCAGCAGGTAGATGGGATGAGAGCCAGGAAAAGGCACCCGGAGGATCCTTTGGAGGAATTCCAAGCTGTTTAAACAACAACAAGAACAACAAAAAGTGGGGATGGAGGCTGGAGTTTGCCAGCTGGAAAAGGACCAGGATCAATAGCGAAAGGAGATGCTGTCTGGAAGGAGGTGATGCTGGAATTCCGCGCTAATTCCTTTAAAAACTGATCCAAAACAATCCCCAAATCCATGGGGACATGTTCCATGGATTTTTATTTTTTTTTTTCCCTGCTAATTTACAGCTGCGGGCATGGAAAGGGAGAAGTTGAGGCACCAAACGGGGCAGTTCCTGGCGCTAAAGCCACGCCAGGCATGGAAAGGTGTCACATCCCAGCCCTTTTCCGTGCTCTGCCCGACCTCTGGAGCCGCTCCCACCCCGGGAAAGCTCCAAATTCGGGAGGCACCGACCCCTCCCAGCGGCGCTGGGGGTGGCTGCGAGCGCTGCTCTGGGCCAGGGGACTTTGTTTGTGGAATTTTTCTCCCGGCAGGAATTCTTTCCCCGCCACCGCCGAGTTTCGGATCCACCTTCAAAGGCGCCCTTTCACATTTTTCAAACCTCGGACGTGGCTCCGGGCATCGTTTTTTGGTTTTTTTTTTTTTTTTCTACCTCTGGAGCAAAATCCGGCCCTGCTCCTGCAGCAGGGAAATGAAGGTGCTGGGGGGTGGTGGCTGTGGTGTCCCCAACCTTGGGGACATCGTGGTTTTGGTGGCCCTGATGTGGATTTTCGGCCATCCCGGTGGTTGTTCCCCTTTTCCCGGTTTGTCCCACGGGGATTTGGAAGCAAAACCCTCCAGGCTCTGGCAGAGGTGGGAAAGGGAATGTCCAGAACTGGATTGTCCCTGGCTGGGGACAGGCCCAGAACAGCGGGAACGGCCGGGGGGAACAAGGACAGGAGAGGGACAGAGCTGGGAATGGGAAACAGGCGGGAATTTGGATCCTGGTGTGCCCCAGGGTGACCCACGGGGAATGGGGAGGCCGCAGCACTGGTCACTCCCACCCTGGTCTGGTCACTCTGAACATTCCCTGGTCATTTCAGCCATTTCATGGTCACTCTGGCGATTCCATGGTCACTCTGGCCATGTTCTTGTCACTCTGGCTATTCCCTGGTCATTTCAGCCATTTCATGGTCACTCTGGCCGTGTTCTGGTCACTCTTCTCATTCTCTACTCATTTCAGCCATCCCCTGGTCATTCTGGATGTTCCCTGGTCACTCTGGCCATTCCCTGGTCCCTCTGGCCATCCCCATGTCACTCTGACCATTCTGTGGTCACTCTGAACATTCCCTGGTCACTCTGGCCATGTTCTGGTCACTGACCATTCCGTGGTCACTCTGGATGTTCCCTGGTCACTCTGAACATTCCCTGGTCACTCTGGTCATTCCCTGGTCACTCTGGCCATCCCAATCTCCCTCCTCTCCATCCATCCCAAACCTCTCGTGGATAATGATGTCAGTGGCTCCTCTCAGATGTGGCAGCCCCTTCCCCGGGAACTGATTTTCATGGATTTCCTGCATGGATAAACTACTGGGAACACCCCAGGACACCAGGAATGGCCAATCCCAGCCCTGGGGACACCCCAGGACACCAGGAATGGCCAATCCCAGTTTTGGGAACACCAGGAATGTCCAATCCCAGCCCTGGGGACATCAGGAATGGCCAATCCCAGCCCTGGGGACACCACAGGACCCCGAGTGTTGTGGATCCCAGACCTGGAAGTGTCAGGGACTCTCAATCCCAGCCCTGGAGATTCAGGAGAGGGAATTTTCTGGAGCTGTCCCCAAACCAGGCTCACCTTCCCCAGATCCCAGCCTGGATTTCTCAGGAATTTTGGTTTAAAAGGGTTGATTTGGCCCCTGGGGAGATGATTCCCAGTGTTATCCCTGTCCCAAGCCGAGTCCTCATTAGGTGTGCTACAAACCCAGGGGATTCCTGGGCCTTTCTGAGGGTCACATCTTCAAAATCCCCTTTGGAGAGCTCAAAAAATTGGATTTCAAAAAGGCAAAGAGGAAAAAAAAACCAAAAAACCCTCACACAAAACCCCCGCTCCAAAACTCCCCCCTAAACATCCCCAAACAAACAAAGCCAAAACCAACCAACCAACAAAAAACGCCACCAAAAAACCACAAAACCAACCAACCAAAAAACCAAAAAAAGTAAAAAAAAAAAAAAAACCACAAAAACAAAAAAACAAAAAGCCAAACCAAACCAAACCAAAAACCAAAACCAAAAAACAAGACCAAAAAAAAAAAAAAAACCAAAACAAAAAAAAAAAACACCAAAAAAACCCACCAAACCCCAAAACAACCTGGAGGAAAAGCTGAAAAATGTCAAACTGGGGGAGTTTGGCAGCAAACCCTGCGAGCCTCAGAGCTCCCGGTGCGGGGGAAGGCAGGGCAGGGATAAGGGGAGTGCAGGGGTCCCTCCCTAAAGGATGTCTGGCGTTTTGGGGTGGCTCCATTCCCTCGGGATGAGGCCGGGCCGCCCTTCCCCAGGCTCTGCCGGGCGTTTTCCCGGCTGTGCCAGGCTGGAAAATCCCGCTCAGCTTCCTCGGAGCGGGATCCGCCGGGAGCTCCGGCAGCCCCCGCGCTTCCACAGGGCTGCCACGGCGTCACCGGGAACCCGGGAGAAACTCTTGGCTCCGGGAAAAAAAATAAAAAAAAGCTTTGGAGTTTGGGAATGAGCAAAAAGGGAAAGAATTCCGGGCTGGGGCCGTGGGGAGCTGATCCCTGCCCAGCCCGGAATGGGGTGTGAGGGGTGCTGGAGCAAAGCTGGCCCGGCCACAAAATGCTCCAAAGGGACTGGGATTTGGGAATTCAGCTCGGGCTCGGGGTCACTTTGGGTGTCCCAGCGCAGGGATCCGCAGGGAGGAGGAGGAGGAGGAATTCTGTGCAGATTCCAGCCATGCCAAATATCCATCCCTTCTTCCCTGGCCTCCCCACGGATCCCTGAGCATCCTTGGGCATTCCTGAGCCTGGAGCAGGATCCCTGAGCCTGGAACAGGATCCCTGAGCCTGGAACAGGATCCCTGAGCCTAAAACAGGATCCCTGAGCCTGGAGCAGGATCCCTGAGCTTAGAACATGATCCCTGAGCCTAAAACAGGATCCCTGAGCCTGGAACAGGATCCCTGAGCCTGGAGCAGGATCCCTGAGCCTAAAACAGGATCCCTGAGCCCAGAGCAGGATCCCTGAGCCTGGAACAGGATCCCTGAGCCTGGAACACGATCCCTGAGCCTAAAACAGGATCCCTGAGCCCGGAGCAGGATCCCTGAGCCTGGAGCAGGATCCCTGAGCCTGGAACACGATCCCTGAGCCTGGAGCAGGATCCCTGAGCCTGGAACACGATCCCTGAGCCTGGAGCAGGATCCCTGAGCCTGGAACACGATCCCTGAGCCCGGAGCAGGACCCCTGAGGTCAGGACGTGCCGTTTCCCAGCACAGCTGGCCGGGCCAGGCTGCACAGAACAAGCTCTGCTCACTTCCAAGAGGGAAGAGCAGCCAAAGGAGCTGATCCCGGTCCCAGCCAGGTGTTTAAAGGAAAGAGGGAAAACAAGAACGGAGTCCTGGATGGAGCTCAGCTGCTGCTCTGGGCGTTAAATCCGTGGGCAAATCTCCCGGGGGAAGAGGCTGGGAATGTGAGCCAGGGAGCTGCGGGGACAGGGGAGGGCTGGGAATGAGAGAGAAGGGTTTGGGAATGGAAAAGGAGGGTTTGGGAATGGAAAAGGAGGGTCGGGAATGGAAAAGGAGGGTCGGGAATGGAGGAGGAAGGTCGAGAATGAGTGGAAAGGTGAAGGGTTTAGGAATGGAGGGGTTTGGGAATGGAAAAGGAGGATGGAGGAGGAAGGTTTGGGAATGAGGGGAAGGGGTTTGGAGTGGAGCAGTTTGGGACTGGAAGAGAAGGGTTTGGGAATGAGGGGAGGATTTAGGAATAGAAATGAAAGGCCAGGAAATGAAGAAGGATTTGGGAATGGGAAGGTTTGGGGATGGAAAGAGAAGGAAGAGTTTGGGCATGGGAGGGTTTGGGAAGGGAAACTGAGGCTCCAAATCTCCAGTGTGGGCCCTGCCCCTGGAGTGTCCCATCCCATTCCCAGGGGTTCCCTGCGCCCCCCCAGCAGCTCCAGCCCCCCCAGTGTGGGCAGGGAAGGGGCTGAACTGGGAGCACTGGTCTGTGCTGGAGCCCACACTGGGACACCCCGGGGGGACCCTGGTGACAGAGACAGGGACAGGGACTGGCACATCAGCCCTGCCACCAGCAGGGCAGACACTGTCCCCCGCCCTGCATCGGGGGTGAGCACAGCCCCAGTGACACCCAAACCCCCCTGCGGCCCCCAAACCCTTCCTGAGATCCCCTAAACCCTTCCTCAGATTCCCCAAACCCCTCTGAGCCCCCCAAACTCTTCCTGAAATCCCACAAAACCCATCATGAGATCCCCCAAATGTTCCATGCTCCCCCCAAACCCTTCCTGAGATCCCCTAAACCCTTCCTGAGATCCCCAAACCCTTCCGGAGATCCCCAAACCCTTCCGGAGATCCCCAAACCCTTCCTGAACCCCCCAAATGCTCCCTGAGCACCTCAAACCCTCCCTGTGCCCTCCAAATCCCCCCTGACCCCCAAAACCTCCCTGAGCTCCCTGAACCCCCCAAATCCCCCCTGAACCCCAAATCCCCCCTGACCCCCAAACCCTCCCGAACCCCAATTCCTTCCTGAGCCCCCCGAACCCCCCCAAACCCCAAACCCTGTCCCATCCCCCTCCCCGCCGCCCCCGTGGCGGCTTTAAGCACAGGGAGGGATCCAGACCTCACCAAACTCACATTTCTGCCGGATTAAATCATCCCCTCACGGCTCCCAGCCACACCAGGCCAGAATCCCGACGTTTTCTCCAGTTATTTATCCCTGCAACGCCAGGCAGCCACTCCTGAGTCCTGGAGCAGGGACAGGGACAGGGACAGGGACAGGGACATCAGCCTGGGGCCACTGTGCCTGGGGCAGAGCCAGGGCTGTTCCCTGGGATCATTCCTTCCCCTGGATCCTTTCTCCCCTTTGGATCCTTTCCTGGGATCTTTCTTTTCCTTGGATCCTTCTTTTCCTTGGGATCCTTCCTTCCCTTAGGGCCCTTTCCTTGGGATACTTCCTTTCCCTGGGGTATTTCCTTTCCCTGGGATCATTTTCCTGGGATCTTTTCCCTGGATCCTTCCTTTCTCTGGGATCCTTCCTTCCCTTGGGATCCTTCCTTTTTCCAGGGTCCTTTCCCTGGATCCTTCTTCTCCTTTGATTCCTTTCCTTGGGATCCTTCTTTCCCTGGATCCTTCCTTTTTCTGGGATCCTTCCTTCCTCTGGGATCCTTCCTTCCCTTGGGATCCTTCCCTTGGGATCCTTCCCTTGGAATTCCCTTTATTCAGCCCCAGGTCTCACCTGAAAAGGGGCCAGGAATAGGTTCAGCCATTCCAGAGATAAAAGGGGGAAAAAACTCCACCTGGATGGAATTGTGGCACCTCCCGTGTGGGAGCAGCAGCACCGGGAGCTGGGAAATTGGGAATCATCACCCACAAAGTAGAAAAAAACCCCACAGAATTCCATTTGTTCACCCCCAAAATGCCTGAAAATGGGGCAGCGCCTTTGAGGGGATGGAATTTGGCCAAATATCCTGAAATCCCTCAGCTGCCACCCCAGAGAATTGAGGGCTGTGGATGAAACCTCATCCCTGAAAACTCCAGTGAAATCTCATCCCTGAAAATTCCAGTGAAATCTCATCCCTAAAAATTCTAATCTCATCCCTGAAAACAGCCTCCGTTTCCCACCAAGGCCTTTGCTGAAGGTAAAAATAGGAGGAAAATATTTTGGTTGTATTTTTTAAAAAAACCCCAGCAACTAAAATCTGTTTCCTTCAGCTCCGAAGGGAGATTTTTTTTCCAAAGGCTCTGTTTTCCTTTGGGTTTGGATCGTTTTGGAGCAGAAAATAAAATAATAATAATAAAAAAGCAGAATATGGGAACTTTCCAATGCAAATGAAACCCGGGGCTTGTCCAGCTCCCTGCTGTCACTCTGCTTTTCCAGGGATTATCTGGGAATGCCAAAGGTGGCACACGGAGGTGCTGGGATGGGGATTTGGGGATTTTGGGGGTGGCTGAGCTGGAAATCACAGCTGGAAGGTGATAATCCCAGTTTGATCCAAATTCCAGAGGCCTCAGTGCTTCGGGTGATCCACCCCAGATCGGGATCCAGGTTTGTTTCCCTGGGAATGGTTTTGCTCCAGCTCTGGCTGCGAACTCTTCCCTGGAAAAGAGAAGGGAAGGGAACGAAGCAAATAAACGGAGCTCCTCCCGTTTTTCTCACCTCGTTTTGCTCCATCCCAGCCCTTCCCTGGCACCACCCCGTGGGCACAGCTTCCTGCTTTTCCTCACTGCTGGAACCTTCCCTGGGTTTTCCAGGTGATCTGGGGTGACAGGGAGCAGCTGGTGTCCCTCGGGAACTGGGATGGCTGGATCCGATGTCCAGCAGGATTTTTGGGGCTCTTCCCAGGAATTTCAGGGGAGGTTCAGTGAGGGGAGAGTGTGCAAATCCAGCACGCCCACCGTCGCTGCATCCCCACATTCCCTCATCCCTGTATCCCCACATCTCTCTAACCCCCCCTCCTGCATTCCCTGTATCCCCCTGTCCCTGTACCCCCCATCCCGGTGTCCTCCCATCCCTGTATCCCCGCATTCCCTGTATCCTCACATCCCTCCATCCCTGTATCCCTATACCCCCCCCACCGTGTCCCCAAACCCGTGTCCCCCCATCCCGATGTCCCCCCATCCCGGTATCCCCCGTCCCCGTGTTCCCCGTGTCCCCCGTGACCCCGTGTTCCCTGTGTCCCCCATCCCCGTGTCCCCCCTCCCCGTGTCCCCATCCCGGTGTCCCTATCCCCGTGTCCCCCCTCCCCGTGTCCCCCATCCCTGTCCCCCGTGTCCCCCGTGTCCCCCCGTGTCCCCCCGTGTCCCCCCGTGTCCCCCCGTGTCCCCCCGTGTCCCGTGTCCCCCCCTCCCCGTGTCCCCCATCCCGTGTCCCCCTGTCCCTGTACGCCCCCATCCCGTGTCCTTCATCCCCGTGTCCCACCATCCCGGTGTCCCCCGTGTCCCCCGTGTCCCCCATCCCTGTCCCCCATGTCCCCCGTGTCCCCCATGTCCCCCGTGTCCCCTGTCCCCCGTGTCCCCTGTCCCCCGTGTCCCCCGTGTCCCCTGTCCCCCGTGTCCCCCGTGTCCCCTGTCCCCCGTGTCCCCCATCCCGGCCCCGGGGCTGATCCTGTCCCGGCGGTGACTCAGAGCCCGGCCCGGAGCTGAGTAATCGCGGCTCTGTCACCGCAGAGGTCACCGCGCTCCTCCCGCCGCTCCCGCGGCTCCTTCCCTCTGTCCCTGCGCAGCCCCGACCCTCCTCTCCCTCCTCCTCCCGATACCGCTTATTAATTATTTTCATTATTATAATAATTTTAATAATTATTTAAATGGGTTTAATGACCGCGGCTCCCAGCTCCCATCCAAGGGATTCAAGGCCGGGGCTGGATCCGCCCCGATCCCCATCCCCTGCCCTTCCCGGGACATTCCCTGCTCCTTGCTCACAGTCCCCGGACTGCTGCATTCCTAGAGGAAAAAAAAAAACTGGATTTATTCCCCACAAAGACACGGAACCCCTGAGTTCCCTGCCTGGCCCTCTGAGCCCCAGCCCTTGGCAGGTGTCCCCAGAGGTGACAAACGGCCACCAGGGTGATTAGTCACGGCAAAAATCAGCGTTTAAAGCACTTCAGCTCCTGATGGAATCGGCTTTCCCAGGTTTTATTCCCAAGTTTTATTCCCAGCTTTTATTCCCAGCTTTTATTCCCAGGTTCCTACGAGGCACCGGGGCAGCCACAACGACTTCTCTGCCTTTAATCAAATCCCTTCATTAGGTTGTTTAATTAGCAAGGGAGCCCCGGGAGCGCTCCCGGAGGGAATTTGTGGCAGAGCCATTTAAGGCCCAATTAATCCAACTTTAATCTCCTGGAGGCCACTTAAACCTTTCTCATTTCCCCCTTTAAATCTTTCCCGCTGTCCCCAGTGACCCTCAGCCACCACCGGGGGACAACACCTTGGAAGTGTCCAAAGGGTTGGGGATGCTCCAGCTCCCAAAATCCGCCCCCTTGGCTCTCCCATTCCAGGGAATTCCTGCCTCTGATCCTGCGGGGATCGGGAAGTGCTGAGTTCTGCCGGGTTTGTGGGGCGCAGCAAAAGGATCAGGGCAGGATGGGAAAGGCTCCTCATCCCACAACCCCAAATTAAACCCTAAATTAAACCCCAAATTAAACCCCAAATTGATCCGGGTTTGCCCAGTTGGGGGAGCAGGTTCCAGCTTCCAGACTCCACCGCGAGCTGCAGCTGTTTAATTCCATGATTTTTTATCCGTATTTCCCACCCCTTTTCACCTCAGAACAGTGATAACAGCCCAGGAGCAGAGGCTGTGACCAACCCTCCGCCCCCGAGGTGTCCCCACGGCCCCGCCAGGAGCCCCGGGACAGGCCGAGGGAACGTTTTCATCCAGGGAATTGCAATCCCAGCTGGCACCCGCGGGACAGCGAGGCCGAGGCCAGAGCCTGGGGTCAGCTCCAAGGGGCTGCTGCCAGTTCGGGCAGAGATCATCCCTCACCGAGCCCCAGGTGCTGCCAAAATCCTTGGAAAAGCTGGGATTTGAGCCCCTTCCCCCGCAAAAAAGGGACTTTTCGCAGCTCTGTTGCTGTTCCAGGGTCCATTCCAGATGGATTTGCTTCTCATTTTCCGAACTTCGGGGCCTTTGTGCTTCCTGCGGGTTTTTCTAACCCTTCTGTCCTCTCTGGAATTTGCAAATCCTCCCAGCCCGGCATCCTTGGAGGGTTTTGTGTTATTTCCTCCCTCGTTCCCCGAGCCCAGTAAACAGCTGGTCCCTCAGGCCACCTCCGTTCCTGCCCTTTCCATCTTCCCGGGATTTCAGAGCCCTGAAAACCTTCGGCTGGAGATGAAAAGATTTCAACAGCAAATCCCAGCCCATGGACCCCAAACCCTCCAGGCAGGGCTCAAATCTCACCCGGAGCCACTCCCTGCGGTCCCAGGTGTCCCCAAATCTCAGGAAAGCTCCAGCCCGGGGTCAAGCCCTTCCCTGGGCCATCAGCACTTCCCCCAGGCTTGGAATTCGGCTGGAATTTTCTGGCTGAAGGTTCAGATTTCCATCCCAAAGGAGCCGAGTTGGAGCAGCTCAGGGGGTTTGGTCACTCCCTGGTCAACACCATCGCTGTCCCTGCGGTGCTGCTCAGCCCACACCTGGGAATTCCGGGGTCAGGGGCTTGAGGTGCCTTTCCTTGGATGTCCCCAACCTCAGAATGTCCCAGCTCCCTCCATCCCTGAGCCCCATCCCTCGGGAATTCGCTCCGGTGGCCCTCAGGCTTCAAGGAAACCTTGGCAAGGAGCCAAAGCCACCTTCACCTGCCTCATCCCACCTTTTGCCTTTTCTCTTCCCAAGGGACAATCCTGGCAGTGTCCCTGACCTCATCCTGTCCCCAGGAGCCGGGATCAGGCAGGAAGATCCTGGATGTTCTTTCCCTGTCCCGATGTGTTCCCTGGGGGCTGCAGCCTCAGAGCCCTGCCAGCCCTTCCACCCCAACATTTCATCCCAAATCCATCGCTCCAGGCGGGAAAAGGAACATCTTCCTGCTTCCTTCTGCCTGGGGAACTCATCCTTCAGCTCTGCACAATCCCTTTGACTGAGCCGCCCATCCCATCAAATCACCATCAGGAGCTTTTCCCGGGAGCTGCTGTCCTCTCTCCGTGCCCATCCCGTGTTTTCCAGAGGCTGGAGCAGAGCCAGAGCAAAACCCGGGAGCCCCGGCGCCTCCTGCTGCAGCGGCACCATCCCAGAATCGGCTCCAGAGCGGAAATGCCAAGTTTCAGCAGGGCCAAAAAGGGGTTTGACCCCAAAACGGGGACAGCCCTCAGTCCTGGGGGGTTCTGCTGGAGCTGAGCTGCAGCCCGGGAGGGGACAGCCCTGGGAGTGTCACCTGAGGCGTTTGGGGTCAGGGATGGAGGGTGAGGTGGGGACAGAGGGGCACAAAACG
This sequence comes from Sylvia atricapilla, assembly GCF_009819655.1. Lineage (NCBI taxonomy): Eukaryota > Metazoa > Chordata > Aves > Passeriformes > Sylviidae > Sylvia > Sylvia atricapilla. The sequence continues at coordinate 2,530,456 of NC_089164.1, forward strand.
TTCCCTGTTCGCCCAGAGACCCCTCACGGGGACTGTCCCCAGGGTGGCACAGCCCGTGGTGCCACCAGGGCCATGGGGAGGGGGTGCTGAGCACCCACCCGGGCCTGGAGCCGGGCTGGAGCCAACCTGCCCCGGTCTGGACCGGGATAAACACCCGGGTTTGGGGAGGAATACCCAGTTCTGGGGATAAACACCCGGTTCTGGGGATAAACACCCGGTTCTGGGGATAAACACCCGGGTTTGGGGATAAGCACCTGAGTCTGGGGATGAACACCCGGGATAAACACCTGGTTTTGGGGATGAGCACCCAGTACCCAGGATAAACACCCGGTTCTGGGGATAAACACCCGGTTCTGGGGATGAACACCCGAGTCTGGGGATGAACACCCGGGATAAACACCTGGTTTTGGGGATAAACACCTGGTTTTGGGGATGAGCACCCAGTACCCAGGATAAACACCCGGTTCTGGGGTTAAATACCCAGTTCTGGGGATAAACGCTCAGGTCTGTGAATAAAAACCCAGTTCTGTGAATAAAAACCCAGTTCTGGGAATAAAACCCCGGTTCTGGGGATAAACACCCGGTTCTGGGGATAAACACCCGGTTCTGGGGATAAACACCCGGTTCCCAGGCCGACGGCGGGGCCGGCTCCCGTCCAGGCCGCCCCGGAGCCGCCGCTCCCGGACACCTCCTCCCTCCTTCCCTCCTCCCCGTCCCCGTGACGGCTCCAGCCAAAGGAATCTGGAAAGCTCCCGGGAGCCGCGGCTCCGCCGTTCCCAAATGTCAGGTGGAGGTGGAGGCTCAGGAAGTGTTTTCATCCCCGAGGCATCCGCGCCGCCGCTTCCAGCTGCTCCGGGAGCTGCTCCCGCGGCCTCCCGGGATCCATCCCTCCTGCCTGGGGAGGCTCCAGGCCCTTTCCCGCAGCCCCCGGAGCTGGAAAAGCATCGTGATCCTTGAAAAAACAACCCAAGGTTGCCTGGAACGGGGAAGGTTCGAAGGTTCTGGGAGGGAAGGAGGGGCAGCAGCAGCCTGGATGGATGGAAATTTGCATCCACATCCCTCTGGAAAAGGGGATCCAGCATCGAGGAGAGGAGAGGAGAGGAGAGGAGAGGAGAGGAGAGGAGAGGAGAGGAGAGGAGAGGAGAGGAGAGGAGAGGAGAGGAGAGGAGAGGAGAGGAGAGGAGAGGAGAGGAGAGGAGAGGAGAGGAGAGGAGAGGAGAGGAGAGGAGAGGAGAGGAGAGGAGAGGAGAGGAGAGGAGAGGAGAGGAGAGGAGAGGAGAGGAGAGGAGAGGAGAGGAGAGGAGAGGAGAGGAGGCAGCAGGTGCCCCCCGGTGGTTTCCCAGCCCCGGGGTTTTGGCGGAGCTGGAGGAATCCGCCCCGCTGCACCAGCCGTGTTTTTCTCAGAGGAAACGAGACGGCGCTGCTTGAATCGGAAATCCAAACACATCGAACGGGGAGAGAGCGGGACACAGGCCTGGAAAAAAGCTGGAGCAGTCCAGCTGTGTCTCGCCAGCAGCTCCAACAGTGCCAGGAGCTGCACGGCCACGGTGCCCTCGGCCGGGCCCACATCCCAACGGGAACATCCCGAATATCTCCACAGGGATTCACCGCCCGCCCCGCCCCTGGGCTGTGCTTCTGCACCTCTGGGGTGGCACGGGGTGCTGGGGGAGACGGATGGATCCATGGATCTATAGATGGAGGGATGGATGGATCCATGGATGGACAGAGGGATGGATGGACAGATGGGTGACCACATCAGCAGATCCAGCTCCAAGCAAAACCACTGATGCTCCCACCCAACTTCCCCGACATTCCCAACAAGGAACAATTCCACACCCGCCTGCAGCTCCTGGAAACTCCCCCAGGATTCCTGCAGGGTTGGGAATGAGCATGGATAGAGCCCAGCAGGAAAAGCTGGACGTGTCCGAGCCCTCCTGGGGCAGGAACCAAACTCCAAAGCTGGAGAGAGAAATGTCCCCAAGGGAGGTTTCCATGCCCCAGCCCTGTCCTGGCTGTCCCTGCGAGCTGCACCCCGGCCTCCAGCCATGCACGAGCTGGAATCTCGGCCTGGAATTCCCTAAAAACCTGCGCTGTGCCGTGCCTTTGTTCTCCCTGTGCCCATTCCCGCATTCCTGCATCCAGCCCGGAGCTCCAGCAGCTCTGAGAGCGGAGAGAAACCTTTGAAAGTTCTCCTCAGAGGCGACCCGCTGGGATTTCTGGAGCTTTCCAGACAGCCTCGCTCGGAATCGGCTTAATTGGGAGGGTTGGGAAAGAGCGAGGAGGGAGCCCAGGGAACGGGGAGAAAGGCTGGATGAGAGCTGGAAGCACAGGGATTTATTTGGGATTTTGGGATGTCCCAGTGATGCTCCAGCACCTCAAATCCCCCGGGATCATGTTCGGGAGAATTCGGGCAAGGAAGAGAAACGTGGAAAGGAGATCCCGAATAATTCCCGCGGCCGTTTTTTTTTTTTTTTTTCCCCAACAAAAAGCCCCTTCAGCCGCGGCCAAGGGCAACATTTGCTCCTCTGGAGCTGCAGGAAACGCCGAGATTTTCCAGCACATTCCCTGTCCCGCTCCGGGGAGGGGGGAGAGGCAGCCACCGGGGATCGGGAAAAGCTTTTCCCTGGATCAGCAGGATCAATGCCAACCCCAAAAGCCACCCCACGGCTCTTCCTGATGATCCCGGAGGTGTTTTCCAAGCGAAATCATCCTGGGATTCTTTCTCCCGGCTGTGGGACGACGCCAAAAATCTCCTGCCGGGAGAGGGGGGACACGGCTGGGGGTGTGCACTGGAATTGGGGGGCCCAGGGGGTCTCCTGGCACCCATGGGTGCTGAGCCCGGGTCAGGGCCCCCCCATGCACCAGCCACGTCACTGCTCAGCCTCGTCCCGGCCTCGAAAGCGCCTAATTAGTACCAGACCTCGTTAGGCTGCTGGCTAATTAACCCCGCGGCTTTCCCTGCCAGCACGGCAGCGATTTCCTCATGGATTTTGGGGGGAAAACCGGAGGAAAACGCTGGGAAATCCTCCCCAGGGAGTGAGAGGAGCGCCCCCGGGGCACCATCCGGGGGTGAGAGTTTGATGGAGTTCAAAACCAAGGGGAAAACGCTTCCCTGCCCTCCCGAGTGGAAAAAAAACACCCCTTTCCTCTCCTCCCGGGAGGAGGCTCCAAAATTCTGCCGGGATTTTGGGGAGTGATTCCCAATCCGACTCCTTGGGGGGCTTCCTGCTCCAGCTCCTGGCTCCGTGTTAAACACACCAGGATGGAGACATGGACCCAAAAAAAAAAAAAAAAGGAAAGAAAAAAAGAAAAAAGTCGCTGTTATTTCCCAGAGGAAAAAAAAAACCTCGGGGAGAAGATCCTGCCGGATTTCCTCCGGCAGCTCCACAGCAAAGGGGAATTTTCCCTTCTCCTTTAAAAACACCCGGCGGGAAAATAAAAATAAAAAAGATAAATAAATAAATAAATAAATAAAATAAAAATAGAAATAAAAATAGAAATAAAAAATAAAAAATAAAAATAAAAAATAAAAATAAAAACAAAAAATAAAAATAAAAATAAAAATAAAAAATATAAAAAAAAAAAAAAAAAAAAAAAAAAAAATAAAAAATAAAAAAAAAAAAAAGAAAAAAAAATACCCCCGGAGGGAATGACTGCTGGAATATCCCGGAGCCACCAGCGGGGCTGGGATGCTCCTGGAGCATTATCCCCATCCATCCCCATCCCTCCGCAGCCCTCGGCAGGGGCGTTCCGCGCGAGGATTAATTAAACTCCCCTCGGGGCGCCGGGGTGTGTGTGAATTATTCATCCCTCCAATAACGCCGCTGATTTATTAAGGAAAAGGTCAGACCGGCTGGAAGGGCGGAATCGTCGGGGAAAAACCGCTCTGGGATTGGGAGGATTCGGCTGCTGTTCCTCGCAGCCCGGATCATCGCGGAGCCGCACGTTCCCGGCTGGAAAATCGGGAATATCGGAGAGTGGAGAGAGAGAGAGGGAGAGAAGGAGGAGAGAGAGGGAGAGAAGGAGGAGAGAGAGGAGCGGCCGCCGCTGCCGCCTCCCGGCAGGAGAACCTGGGGAGCCGAGCAGACCCAGAGCTTCCACATCAGCAGGAGGCGATTCCTCCCCGCGGCGGGAGCGCCCCGATCCCGGCGGGAATGAAGGAATTCCTGAATTTTCCCCCTGAGGTTATTCCTGGGGCTCAGTGATTGGGTTGGGCCCGGGTTGGGCACCGCCTTTCCCTTCCTTTGCCTTTCCAGAGGGAGAAAAGCAGCCGGGTGACCTTTCCTGGGAATTTTGGGGAATATTTTCAAGCTTTTTACACCATTGTGGTTCTGAGATGGGGCTGGGGCAGCGGAGGGACAGCAAAGGGTGGGCTCAGAGCACCCCAAATCCAGATTCAGCCATTCCCAAATTCCCAGCACAGAAAGGGTGGGCTCAGAGCGTCCCAAATCCAGATTCAGCCATTCCCTCATTCCCAGGAGAGCAAAGGGAGCACTCAGAGCATCCCAAATCTGGGTTCAGCCATTCCCAAATTCCCAGCACAGCAAAGGGAGCTCTTAGGGCATCCCAAATCTAGGTTCAGCCATTCCCATGCACCCGAGACAGCAAAGGCAGCTCTTGGAGCATCCCAAATCCAGGTTTGGTCCTTCCCTCATTCCTGGAAGAGCAAAGGGAGGGCACAAAACATCCCAAATCCAGGTTTGGCCCTTCCCTCACCCCCAGCAGAGCACGGGGAGCGCCCCGAGCATCCCAAATCCAGGTTTGGCCCTTCTCTCATTCCCAGGAGAGCAAAAGGAGCACTCAGAGCATTCCCGGCACAGCTGGAGCCCGCGTGTCTGGCTCCGAGGGCTCCCTCCGGCTTCGAAGGCAGAGATCAACCCGAGCCCGGGAGCCAGGGAGAGGCCTCGGGACACAACGTGCTGCGTTGTGCAATTCCAGAGGGAAGGAAAAGGGGGGAGAGACACCCCCGGGGGCTGGGATGGAGCCGAGACACAAACCCGGAGCAGGTGGAGGGGTCAAGGCCGCGGTGTTGAAGCTGTTTTGGGGGAGGAAAAAAGGGCTTTTCCAGATGTGGATTGGATGAGAGGCTGCGGGCAGGGTTTTTCCATGGATTCCTGCGTGATGCCTTGGAGGTGAGCCTGGGGACAGCTCCTGGGGGCAGGAGAAGGAGCTGAGCCCCCAAAAACGGCTTTTCCCAGCCCTCGGGGAGAGCTGGGAGCCGTCCCCTCCCTGATCAAACACACAGAGCCCCGGGAGAGGGGAAAATCCAGGGAAAACAGGACGGGAATTCACCAGAACCCACGGGCCGTGAGCGGGGCACCCGGGAATCGCGCCGGGATGAGCCTGGGGTGAAGAGCAGGGCACAGGGAGAGGAACATCCCACTGGGATAATCCCACCCTGGTGACCCCACAGAGGTGACCCGGCCCTGGGGACAGCGCTGGGGACAACCCCGGGCTGGGCTGGGCAGGGAGGGGACAATGCGGAGCTGTGCAGCACCTCCCATGGGAATGCGGTGATCCCACACGGGAATGCGGTGATCCCACACGGGAATGCGGTAATTCCAGGAGCTCCGGGAGCATCCCGGGCTGCCAGACTGGCCTCGGTCGGAGCTTGGCCAGGCCTCTGCCCCATCGCCCCCTCCTCACCTCCTCCATCCCCCCCAGGAGATTCCAGCCCCTCAATTCCCTCTGACTCCTCAGGGATGGAGCCTGGACACGGCAGAGCTCTGCCCCCCAAAATCCTCCCGGTGCTGGGAGCAGCTCAGCCGGCAGCGGGGGTTGGTGTTTTTTATTTTTCCCCCTCTCCCCCCGCCCGCCAGCAGCCGGGAGATTTCCAAGCATCCGCATCCAGAGCTGTCGGGAAGGAGCCGCTTTGATCAGCGCTAATTATCGCTCACGGGCTGACAGCCCCCGCCCCGGCTCTGCGGCACCCGGGCCGCCCCCAGCCCGGCTGCGGCTGCCCACAGCCCCAAATCCAGCCCTTCCCAGCTCCATGGGGCCCGGGGAATGATCCCACAGATCCCAAAACCCGCCCCCAGCCCGGCTGCGGCTGCCCACATATCCCAAATCCAGCCTGTCCCAACTCCATGGGGCCCGGGGAATGGTCCCACAGATCCCAAAATCCATCCCCAGCCCGGCTGCGGCTGCCCACATATCCCAAATCCAGCCTCTCCCAACTCCATGGGGCTGAGGGAATGGTCCCACAGATCCCAAAATCCATCCCCATGGCAGCTGAGGATGCCATGGACCCCAAATCCAGCTTTTCCCAGCTCCATGGGGCCCGGTGAATGGTCCCACAGATCCCAAAATCCACCCCCAGCCCGGCTGCGGCTGCCCACAGACCCCAAATCCAGCTTTTCCCAGCTCCATGGGGCCATGGGAATGATCCCACAGATCCCAAAACCCATCCCCAGCCCGGCTGCGGCTGCCCACAGCCCCAAATCCAGCTTTTCCCAGCTCCATGGGGCCCGGGGAATGATCCTGCATATCCCAGCTCCCACCCCTGGCCTGGCTGAGGCTGCCCACATATCCCAAATCCAGCCTCTCCCAACTCCATGGGGCCGAGGGAATGGTCCCGCAGATCCCAGAGCCCATCCCTGGCCCAGCTGCAGCTGCCCACGGAGCCCCAGAAGCTCATCCCAGCACCACAGGGTCCAGGGAATGATCCCACAGATCCCAATACCCATCCCCGTGGCAGCTGAGGATGCCGTGGACCCCAAATCCAGCCTTTCCCAGCTCCATGGGGCCGGGGAATGATCCCACAGATCCCAGCTCCCACCCCTGGCCTGGCAGCTCCAGCCTCTCTTAGATCCGTGGGGCTCAGGGCATGATCCTACAAATCCCAAAACCCAGCCCTGGTCTGGCTGTAGCTTCCCACAGACCCCAAATCCAGCTCCACGGGGCTCAGGGAATGAGGGAATGACCCCACAAATCCCAGCTCCCACCCCTGACCTGGCTGTAACTGCCCACAGACCCCAAATCCAGCTCCACGGGGGTCCAGGGAATGACCCTACAAATCCCAGCTGGATCCCGCACCTCAGAGCCCAGAGTGTGCCACAGAGGGACCCCAAACCCCAGGGGACACCCCCACCATGTGCCACCTCCTCCCAGATGCTCTTTTCACCCCCCAAATCGCTGCCAGGACCCCCCAAGTCCCCCCCAAATCCTCAGCACAGCAGCAACAGCAGCGCCGCCCACATCCCGCTCCTTCCTCCTGTTTATCTCCGACGAGTTTTATTTCTTTATTCATTTTTTTCCCCTCTTAAAAAAACTCCCCCAAACCCTCTGCCTTTCTCCCCGAGGAGTTTCCCAGCCCGGGAGGAGCTGGAGCAGGGCAGAGGTGGCCTGGACCCTCCAGAATTTGGGATTTTATATTTTTTTTGGGATGCCAGGTGGCAGGAGCAGGCAGGAACGCTGATGGCTTTCCCAGGCAGCTGATATTTCTCTTTATTATTTTTTTTTTCTGTGGGGATTTTTTTTTTGTTGTTTTGGTTCATATTTTAGATGTTTTGCAGAGACAAACAGCTCGTTTGGGAGGGCAGCTCAGGGCCGTGACCTTCCTGGAGCTGGGGGGATCCAGGAGGGGCAGTTCCTCATTAATTAATTCCATTAATATGGAATTAATTTACCCTACGTGGATTTATTTTTGTCCTATATGGATTTACATTTGTCCTATGGGGATTGTATTTGCCTTATATGGATTTATTTCTCTTAGATGGATTTATTTGTCCTAAAGGGATTTTATTTGTCCTATAGGGATTTATTTGTCCTTAAGGGTCTCATTTGTCCCATAGGGATTTAAAATTGTCTTATAGGGATTTGTTTGTCCTGTAGGGATTTCCATTTGTCCTATAGGGATTTATTTCTCTTACAGGGATTTTATTTTCCTGTAAGGATTTATATTTGTCCTATAGGCATTTTATTTGTCCTATATGGATTTATATTTCTCCTATAGGGATTTTTTTTTTTTTTTTTTTAACTTACATGGAATTATTTTTCCTAGATGGATTTATTTGTCCTGGAGGGATTCATATTTATCCCATAGGGATTAAAATTTGTCTTTCATGGATTTACGTTTGTCCAGTCGGGATTTATTTGTCCCATAGGTATTTCAATTAGTCCTATAGGAATTTTATTTGTCCTTCATGGATTTACATTGGTCCTATAGGGATTTTATTTGTCCTTCATGGATTTATTTTTCTTAGAGGGATTTTATTTGTCCTGTAGGGATTTATGTTTGTCTTTAACTGTCTTATAGGTATTTATTTGTCCTATAGGGATTTATATTTGTTCTGTAGGGATTTCTATTTATTTGTTCTGTAGAGATTTATGTTTGTTCTATAGGGATTTATGTTTGTCCTGTAAGGATTTATTTGTCCTACAGGGATTTAAATGGGAATGCTGCAGGCCTTGGAAAACAGGGATTGGGGATCCAGTCACAGAAATTCCATGGTTTTCCTGCTGCTCCTTGCACAGCTGCAGGCAGCACCTGGAGCCTCGATGTTCCGGAGGGGAGAGGCAGCTGGGACCTGAAATCCTGGAGAAATTCCCCCTGGAAAACATCCTGGAGCTTCCTGGAGTCCCATGAGGGATAGGGAGGTGCTGCCACGTCCCATCCAGAGATGGAGCTCAGGGCTCAGGGTTGGGAGCAGCCCCCCAATCCTGCTGGGATGGGATCAGCACCCCAATCCTGCTGGAATGGGATCAGCCCCCCAATCCTGCTGGGATGGGATCAGTCTCCCAATGCTGCTGGGATGGGATCAGCCCCCCAATCCTGCTGGGATGGGATCAGCACCCCAATCCTGCTGGAATGGGATCAGCCCCTCAATCCCGCTGGAATGGGATCAGCCCCTCAATCCCGCTGGGATGGGATCAGCCCCCCAATCCTGCTGGGATGGGATCAGCACCCCAATCCTGTTGGGACTGGCCCTGGAGAGCCCCCCAGCCCTGGACATATCCCCAGCCCAGGAAAGGAGCTGTGACCCCGGCTGGGGCTCGGTGGCCTCGGCAGCTCCCGGCCGCCCTCCTGGAGGGATTTGTCCCGGGATAATCCCCGGCAGGCTCCTGTGGAGGGCCCAGCGCTCCTAGATGTGTTTGGCTGCGTATCCATGGAGGTGTCGGAGCAGTCCAGGGACAAGAGGGAACGTCGAGATGAGGAAACGCTTCAGAGTTTCCAGCTCTGCTCCAAATTAATCCCTTAACCTTTTCCAAGCCCTTTTTTTCCAGTGGCTGAGAGGAGCTCTTGACCCTCGTTGTGCCGAGCCAGCCTCTCCCGGCACAGCCTGCGGGATTTAGGGAATTTAGGGAATTTGGGGGATTTAGGGAGTCCAGAGTCTCGGATTTGCAGGGAAGAGGTTGGACCCCACACGCTGAGGCCAGAGGGGATCCAGAGGCACTTGCATGGGGCTGGGAATCTGGGATGGGCTGTAAGAATATTCCATGGGGCTGGAAGTTCAGGATGGGCTGTAGGGACATCCTGTGGGTCTGGGAGTTTGGGATAGGCTACAGGGACATTCCATGGGCTTGGGAATCTGGGATGAGCTGCAGGGACATTCCATGGGGCTGGGAACTGTCAGGACCGAGCCCACCCCACACCAACCTGCAGACCCAGAGACACCAGGCAGGAATCACCTGAGATTCCAAACATGGAATTACGGCAGGATGGGGAAAACGCTGCCCCAGCACTTCCCAGCACTTCCCAACACTTCCCAGCATTTCCCAGCACACAGCCGGGGCTGGGAGGGGACAATCCAGGATTTGCTGTCCCTCCCTCAGCACGGGCATCTCGCCCTATGCCAGGGGAGCTGTGCAGCACTTCCCATGGGAATGCGGTGATTCCACATGGGAATGCGGTGATCCCACACTGGAATGCAGTGATCCCACATTGGAATGCAGTGATTCCACATGGCAATGCGGTGATCCCACATGGCAATGCAGTGCTCCCACATGGGAATGCGGTGATCCCACACGGGAACGCGGAGATTCCAGGAGCTCCGGGAGCACCCGGCGCTGCCGTCGGGGCCGGAGCAGCCCCGGTCAGAGTTTCCAGCGGCGCTCTCTCGGCTGTTGCTCCGTCTCCGGGTGACCGAGTCCCTCCAGATTCCCTCAAATCTCCGTCCAAGAATGTTGTTTGGGCTGAAGAATGCGCGGCTGGGCAGGGAGAAAGGGAAAAGGGAAAAGGGAGGCTCGGGGTCGCGGCAGGGTTGGATCAGCTCTCCCTCCCCTGCAGTTGTTGGCCAGATGTGGGGCCTGCTCCCCCCACCCCAAATCCAGGGATCCCGCAGGATTCCCCTTTCCCAGCCCTTCCTCCCCCTGTCCTGGGGGAGCTCGCCCTCGGGGAGCCCTGGGGGGACACCTGGGGCCGGGGGAATCCATAGGGATGTTCCCCTGGGAATTCTGGGGTGCCCTGCAGAGAGCAGAGCCCGCTCTCCAGGGAATGGCTGGAGGAAGGGGAGGAAGGGGAGGAAGGGGAGGAAGAGGAGGAAGAGGAGGAAAATGAGAGCTTCCTGCAGGGGTGGAACAATGAGAGGTACCTTAAAAAGAAGAAGAGGAGGAAGAAGATGAAGGAGAAGAAGAAAATTAAGAAGAGGAAGAGGAGGAAGATGAGGAAGAGGAGGAAGAGGAGGAAAATGAGGGTTCTCTGCATGGATGGAGCAATGAGAGGTACCTGGAGGAGAGGAAGAGGAGGATTCCCTAGCACAGAGTGATCCAGAGGCATCTGGAGAAGAGGAAAAAGAGGATTCCCTGCATGGATGGAGCAACACAGAGCCCCAGAAATCCCGCTGCATTTCACAAAGCCTGGAAAGAACCAGGACCAGCAGGAAAAGGAAATTCAGGTTGCAAACACCCAGGAAAACCACACGGACCCGGGAGCCACCAGCTCCTGGCACTGGGAATTCCAGAGCCTTTGGAGGCCTTGGAGCACAGCAGGGCCTGGGGTGGTGGTTTCACTGCTCCCTCTGCACTCAGGTGAGGCCAAAACCTTTCCTCACACCTTCCTGACCGAGGCTGGAAATGCCAACAGATTCCTTGGCTCCTGTTTGAGAATCCTGACACTGGAATCTCACAGGAGAGCAGCCAGGACCCTCAAACCCTCAGGGACTTTAGGGACAAAGTCAGAGGGGACATGTGTTCAATCCTTGGAATTGAAAACCAGGGGGAAAAAAACCCAGCAGGAGCGTGAGGACAGAGCAGCAAAGGCTGAAACTCCTTGGAAGAACAGAAGGAGCAGAAATTTCCATGAGTCAAAAATCCAAGAAGCTGCTGAAGGAACGGAGCCTGTGGCTGGATGCTCCGGGTGGGTTTAATCCTCCCTCCACCCAGGCGGGATTCAGCCTGGGCAGGAGCAGCAGGGAAATGTTTTTGTTGCTTTGTTTTGTTGGGAAGCATCCAGTCCCCTCATCCCAATAAATCCCTGTCCATCCACGAGGAAGCTCGCGGCTCCCGGGACTGGAGGATTAAAGGCAAAACTTGGCCAGATTCGGCGCTTCCAGATAAGAAGCTCCGAAGGGTTTTGATCAAAACAGCTGGAAAAAATCCATTGAAAACTCAAATCAAAAGCTCGGGTTGGAAAACCGAAGCAAAGCAAGCACGGATGAGAGGCAGACTGGGATCCTGGAATGAGCACTCCGGATGGGATTGGGCAGTGATAAAGGACCGTGGGATTCCAGGAACCCAGGGCAGCACATTCCCAGCTCCTGTCACCAGCTCTGAGCTGCCAGCAGCAGGGAATTTTGTGGCTTTTGGGGTGGGAAAGATGCGGGAAAATATGGTGGAAGTCACTTGGGAAGCGTGAGGAGCTGGGATGAAAGGAGAGGGAGAAATGAGCCCCTATCAACACCCTCCTCGTGCCAAGAGAGCCCTGCCAGGAATTTTGGGACGTGGGGGATCATTGGAGCATGAGATCCCAGGCTTGGATGAAGAAAAAAAAGGGGGGGAAGCCTCATGGGGTTCTTCAGATGGAAAATTCTCAATTCCATGAGATAATCCCAATCTGGATGAAGTTGGACAGAAAGTCCTGGTTCTGTGGGGAGCACACGGATGGAGCTCGAGCACGCGGATGTTCCCTGATTTAGGCTGGGAAAGGGGATGTGACCACAGGAGTGGCACCTGGATTGGTTTGGGATGATCATGGAAAAGCTGGAGCTTCCCTTGGAAGGGAGAATGTAAACTCCCATCCCTCCCAAATTATTATAGTTTTGCAATTAAGGGGCAAATTAGACAAAGATATGGGAATAAGGATAACAGTTCTTTACTGGGAATATTAAAAATACATATAAAATATAGGATACATATAAATATTAAATCCGTAATAAAGATATAAAATACATATGAAAATATTTAACATTAAACATTTTCTAGTAGTAAAAAAACCCCAAGTAAACAAAACAAACAAAAAAAATGCTATAAACGCTGACAGGTCAGAGCTGAGCCCTGCCGGTGTCAGCCCACACAAACCCTCCTGCAGGCCCAGCCGTGGTTCTGCTGGAGCACAGATGGTCCTGGAGAAGCTCCAGTGGTGCTGAGCTGGGGCTGCTCTCCTCTGGGGATCCCGAGCAGAGGCTGTGCTGGGCTCTGAACCCCAGCGCTGATCCAGGGGGGAATGCCGGGCTCCTCCCCCTGGGCGGGGCCTCCCCCAGGGGATGATGGGATTGGCTCCGCCCTGCACTGAGCCTGGATGGCCCCTGAACAGCAGATACCCCTGGGGAGGACGGGTCCTGGAAGGGATAAAGAGCCCTGCCCCAGCTGTTTAACAGCAGATCTGCCCAGAGTGATGGGGCACAGGTCCTGGAAGGGATAAAGAGCCCTGCCCCAGCTGTTTAACAGCAGATCTGCCCAGAGGGATGGGGACAGGTCCTGGAAGGGATAAAGAGCCCTGCCCCAGCTGTTTAACAGCAGATCTCCCCAGAGGGACAAGGGACAGGTCCTGGAAGGGATAAAGAGCCCTGCACCAGCTGTTTAACAGCAGATCTGCCCTCAGAGGGACAAGGGACAGGTCCTGGAAGGGATAAAGAGCCCTGCCCCAGCTGTTTAACAGCAGATCTGCCCAGAGGGATGGGGACAGGTCCTGGAAGGGATAAAGAGCCCTGCCCCAGTTGGTTTAACAGCTGCCCATTAACAGAAGGCACCGCCCCCTCCAGCCCCGAGCTCTGAGATAAAGACAAACTCCTCTGCAGTGAGTTTCAGCGGGTTGGGAACAGAATACACATTTTTGGTTCCATCCTGCAGCCCGAGGCAGCAGCCCTCGGAGCCGTCTCCTCCAGGAGGGCTCCTCAGCATTCCCAGGGCAGCCCCCACGGAGGGTTCCTCCTCTAAAGGGAGCATATCCCAGATCCTTGAAACTTCCAGAAGCTGGGGAGGCTGGAATTCCTCACCCAGCCTAGCTGGGGACCATCTGCTTTTCCAGAAAAACCTCCAGGCCTTGAAATCCTTGGAGCTGCTGGCCAGAGATGCTCCAAAACAGCAGCAGATGGTCCTGGCTGCCCTCACACCAATTTCCCAGGAATTCAGCTCCCTGGGATCCAACCCCTTCGCCCTCTCCATCACCCCAAAGCCTCCAGCCCCTCCCTTCCACGTGGGATCCCTTCTCCAGCTGCGGCCACAATGCCCAGAGGGGATAAAAGAATTCCTCCACCTCCTTTCCTGGGGTTTTCCTCCCTTTCCCATTTTTTTGGTTTTTATTCCTTTCTCCCCCCTCCACTTTCTGCACATCCTCCCTCTCCGCAGACGGGCTGTGCTTTCCAGGCACATTTCCCTTCCCAAATATTCGGGATTTCTGGCCCAGTCCCCGGTGTACAGCGTGTCCCTCCAAGCCCGGCCACCGAGCTCCCCTCACATCCCTCCTCCTCCTCCTCGTCCTCCTCCCGGCGGGAGCGCTCAGGATCCCTGCAGGGGGATGTTTTGGCTGGGAATTTTCTATGGAAAACAAGGAGAAATGGAGCCCAGAGGGGGAGCTGGCACCTGCTGAGCTCCGCTAAGTAATTCCAGGCTCCTGGGAGGATCCGGGAGCGCGGCTGGAGCCGGGCGAGGGACGCTCGGGGCTCCTCCTTTCCTTTCCTTGCGGGAGGAAATGCTTGGAGGGGCCGGGAAGAGCCGGCTCCAAAGCGCTCAGGGAGCCAGGACGGGGATGAGGGGACAGGGATGGGGGGCTGTGACAGCTCTGCAGGACCCCCCAGGGGCATTGGGATGAGCTTTGGGACACCGGGATAAGCTTGGGACACTGGGATGAGCCTTGGGACACTGGGAGGAGCTTTGGGATATTGGGATGAGCTTTGGGACACTGGGATTAGTTTTGGGACACTGGGAGGAGCTTTGGGACACTGGGATGAGTTTTGGGACACTGGGATGGGTTTTGGGGCACTGTGATGAGCTTTGGGACACTGTGATGAGCTTTGGGACACTGGGAGGAGCCTTGGGACACTGGGATGAGTCCCAAAACCTTTTCCCAACCATGGATCACCCTCAGGCCATACTCCCTGTCCTTATCCTGCCCATTCCCTCAGGGGGATGGATGGGATCCCCCAATCCCAGGGGATGGATGAGACTCCCCAGCCCTGAGGGATGGATGGATGAGACCCCCAGTCCTGGGATGGATGAGACTCCTCAATCCCAGGGGATGGATGAGACTCTGAATCCCAGGGAACAGATGGGAACCCCAGTCCTGGGGGTAGATAAGATCCTGAATATTGGGGGGGGCATGGATGAGACCCCAAATCCCAGGGGATGGATGAGACCCCAAATCCCAGGGAAATGATGAGACCCCCACATCCTGAGAGTGGATAAAATTCCTGAATCCTGGGGGTACACGTGGGACCCCCCCAATCCCAGGAGGGTGGATGGGAGCCCCCAATCCTGGGGAGATGGACGAGAGCCCCCAATCCCATGTGGATTTTCCCAGCCTGCAGAAATGCCAGCTGGCATCCCCGCGCTGCCAAATGTGAAGACAAATTCCCGCCGTCACAGTGGCCCCTTTGCTGGGGAATTTA